>NW_024067136.1:0-140594 GCF_015039405.1 Cantharellus anzutake | reverse complement strand
TTGTGACATCAAATAGCGCGGGAACTCTTTCGCATTAATGAGCGGATTTGGTGCCGATCTCGAATATAACAATGTAATAATAACAATATTAACATTAATTCCGGAAACTCTATGAGTAGATATAACAATATAACAATAAACTCGGACAACTCCGCTACAATACAGCTAAGGTCATAACTGTTTGTATCCTCTAATCACGTGACATAGAGAGGGAGAAAGAGAATAGGCATCATGACAGCGGACTCGGCCTAGCATCGGGCCAGCACAGAATGTTGATTGCGGAACAGGAAAACAACGGCTGAGGGCGGGCCGGTTACAAAGAGAGTACAGTTAAGATACAACGTAATCAAAGGCGGAGTGGGGGGAGGTGGAGGGTAGACAAAAGAGGAAATGCAGCCTGAGCGGGGAGGAACAGGAGCTGAGGGCGAACAATTCACAAATCAAGTAAATAAAGGGTTAAAAAAATACACTTACAGAAAACAGCAACACATGGAAGGGAGAGTAATAACCACGCGATAACGAGGGGTAACTGACAAGCAAGCGTGAGTTAGAAGCCCGGCTGCACTGGGGAAACATACCAGTGACACCGAGCGCAAGCGCTGCGGCAGTGTGAACAGCTCCAAGTCACACGTGCCCGACTCCGATTAGTCCCGTGAAATAAACTGGAATACATAGCAAACTATGTTAGTAGCAGTGATGGAAGCAAACATAATAGAAAAATAATGCAATCACGAAACCGGGTGGAGAAAAAATTTGCTTACTAGACACAAGTTGAAGAACAATCAATGAAAGCACCCACTGGAAACATAATGTAAATAGGAATAAACACCGGGTCATTTGGATCTGAGACTCATGTCATCCACGTTGATGTCAGCAACATGGCAAGCGGGGCAAGCTGGCAGGCGAATGGAAGAGCAAATGGGCAGGCAACATTGTGGCTGCAGCGTGACATGCAAGACAAAACACGGAAACAATCAGTGAACGTGCCCAGTACAAGCTCGGGGACCTCAAAGCGAGGACAAGAGTTTCAGATTCCACAGGAGTCAGCTGGTGGGGGTACGGAATAGTCGCGGAGGGGGATATAAATCTAATATACAAGGGAGGTACGAAATATTAATTGCTTCGGACAATACAAACAAACCGAGCCTCATACCATTGCATTGACGCCATGGAAAGTAAAATGAATTTACGAGGGAAAGTGGGCCATGGGACGTAAAGAGGACAATCATCAGGGGACAAACTTACCAGCACAGCGAGTTCAGGTCAAAGCCTGCAAAAAAAAAGTCATCAGATTTGTTGCGAAGAACGGGGTTGCAGCTCCAATTGGAATAACGAACCCACCCCGTTAGGCCATCATCTGATAAACTCTGTGAATACTGAACTAGCTAGGCTGAGAGACAATCAGCGGAACAATCTACAGGGGAGAGACAATTAGCGCGGTTCATGCCAAACCGGCAAACCTCATGGAACCCTACAACAAACCCACGCCTCACTGCAACGATGAGTTAGCTAGGCCACACCCCAATCGAGGGACGCAAAGCGTATGCTTAGGACTGAGGAGGGAAGGGAGGCTTGGCGGTGGTCGCGGCGCTGCGCGGGTTCAGTAGAGGATGGGGAGAGGATGGGGAGACGGAAAGAACTAGACAGTTGCGAATAATTCATCACCTGATCTCGGCGTTTGCCTCCTTTGTATTGAATCTTGCCGAGGGAAGTTGCCGCCATTCAGACACCTGCGGCAAATGACAGTTAGAACGTTCAATGAACGTTCAATGATGATCAGAATACCCCACTGGAGAATGTTATAGAACGTTCAACAACCTTTTGGCCTATTAGGCACATACACACAACGTTCACTGATTGTTTAGAACGTTCAGTCGTGGTTTTAGAACATTCTAATCATTACGAGCATTCCGTTGGAGAACGTTATAGAACATTCAACAAGCTTTTGGCCTGTTAGGTATATATATATATAGCGCTTTTGGGTACCTAATCAGGTCTCCAAAATATGGGTGACATGGCTGAAGCATAATGCGGTCACTTCGGTCGGATTTCCTTCATCTTGTGTGTCACGTTTAGGGAGAAGCGCTGGACCAGAACGACGTTCTTATCGAAATCTTGCATGAGATCGATCTCTTTAAGGATGACTTGAAGGAGGCGGAGGAGCGCTTTTTCCAGGTTTGCGGTTAAGTCATTGGCATCGACGAGCCAGCTGAATCTTCTTTTGCAATAGCGCGTCGGGCATCAATTGAAAATGCTTCGCGGTTTAGATCACCCCAACATTGCTCGATTTCAAGGATGGATGGTGGAGCTCGAAGATGAATCTTGGCTTCGCGCGAAAGCTGTTCATGTGGGTTGTAAAGGAGGGAGAGTCATGGCCTATCTCAGCGCTAATCCAGAGGCAGATCGTCGGAACTTGGTGGGTTTTGCCGTCGGTGCCTTCAGCATGTGCTGGCCATCCTGAGCTCGCCCTTCTTTAGGTTCTTGGAGTTTGTCGAGGGCTTTCATATCTTCATTCTAACGAGATCGTTCATGGTAATCTTAATCCGGTTCGTACGATCCGACCAGCTTATTGTAAAACGCACGATGAAGAATCCCCCAGAGCAACGTCCATGTCGACTATAATGTCGGTGACAGGCAGCCCGCCCCTCGAATCAGCGGCTTTGAATCCTCTTACGTCGTTACAGCTGATCTCGTCAACCTCAAAATGGAGGACACGCACCATGCGCCCTTAAGATACACCCCGCCAGAAGTCCTGGAGAAGCCCGGAGTTCAGTGCGACTGGCAAGGTGACATCTGGTCCTTCGGATGCACATCGTTGCAGGTATTCCATGCGTTCTAGTATGTACCAGCTGATCATCGGAATCTCACCCATTTCAGATACTACTTGGCACACGTCCCTACGAGAATATCCGTAACGAATTCCACATTCCATCCGCAGTTGCGAAACATGTTTCCCCTTATTCATTGAACTCCACGGATCCTTTCTGTGAGGTGCTTCAGAGCTGCCTGGCCCGTAAACCTTTTGAGCGTAGCGTCATCGGTAATGTTGTCCAACGTCTCGAGTAAGTTGTTTCCCATTTTAAATATAAGGCTATGGCGCGTAAGTGTCTCAGACTCGTGTTAGAGATCTATAATTTGTATGTACCTATGGCGCGTAAGTGTCTGCGCCAACAGTTAGACAGTTTTTGTAAAGAATAATAAAATCTATCTCACCTCAGACTCGTGTTAGAGATCTGAGGGAGAGGGAGTCCAAAAAACTCCCTTCTTATACGCGAACTACACCAGTGGCGAGCCCGTCGCATAAAGAAGAAAAATGGGGTGCAAAAGACGTGCCCCAAAACTTCACTTCCGCCACCAACAATCAACACCGTCCTCGCCACTCCGTCGTCGGAACCGATTGTTGATATTCCAACATCCCATGCAAGACGAACCTTGGAATTCGGCAGGTTGGCCATCACGCCTGCTTCTCAGTTATCTCTATCCCTTGCATCTCACAGATTGAAGACCATGTCGTTGAACGAACTGGAATCCGACCTCATGATGAGGATGTTGCAAACTAACCTTCCGAATCTCGACGGGGTGATAAACATCCCGACCGTATGGCGTATCCAAGCAGGCGGGTCATTTAGTACGATATACAAAGGGATCTACAAGATGGTTCGTATCCCCTTACAGGTGCTCCGGACCATTAAGCTGCCTTCCCCCATATCTTTCCAGAACGAGGTTTGCATAAAGAGTTACTACAGCACACATCTCCGCGAGAACGAAAGGGTAAGCCGACTCGGTCGTGATGGGCATTTCCCCCTATTCACTCTCAATCCAAGATCATTCGTGAGATGAAGGTATGGTTCCGGCTGAGCCATCCAAACATAGTTCAGCTTCATGGCTGGATATCACCTATCGAGAGCCGCCTCCGTCTGAGCTCTGTGTCAAACTGGTGCAACGAAGGGAATGTTCAAGAGTTTCTAAGTCGCCATCCTGATGCTAAGCGCCAAGCCTTGGTGAATATGACTCTGCGCCGTATTAATTATTGCTCACCTGTATGAGGATGACATTCTAGATTCGCGGAGTAGCTTATGGCGTGGATTACCTTCATTCGCTGAATGTAGTACATGGCGACATTAACCCTGTAAGTTACACATCGGTGCCACTTAACCTGCACTTTTCATTGAGTACGCTTCCATCGTCAGTCGAACATCGTAATGAATGAGGATGTACCACAGTTGTGTGGATTTGCGTTATCGTTCATTCTACATGATCCGTCAACATCCCTTGACCACGATGCGTTCGGGACTCTGAGATACCTAGCACCGGAAACGTTCAAGGATGAGGTTTGTATCAAAAACAAAGGAACCGATGTATGGGCATTCGGATGTACAGCCATGGAGGTATGAATACACATGTTAAAGGCCTGTTCGGGACTGACAGCTACACTCAGATACTTTCGGGTAAGCGGCCACACTCCATGCAGACCGGCGTCGCCCTCTTCCGTGCTATTGAGCTGGAGCCGCCGTTCACCCTTCCAGCAACGCAGCCTATCGAGGCGACTCTTGTCCTCTGCCTCAAACCCAATCCTGAGCATCGAATCGATATGAAGACCGTTATCGTATCACTGAACCATTGATTCGGGTTACACGTTGTGGAGGCTCTTTTTATTGGGTATATTATTTATAGCGGGTACAAGGAGCATGGCGGGCTCGATCTGTCGAATCCAAACCAGGAATGAGGAGTGGGCTTGTAAGCGCAGCGCTGCGATCACCGAAAGCGGCATCCTGGTTGCATAATTACATGTATGATGCTGGACTTCGTACGGGAGTCTTACTGCCCACGAAGAATGCATACAGACAAGTTTCTGGAAACAGTCAAAATAGCTGATATACCAAATGGACAAAGCCCACATGTGTCAGATACTGGGTATCATTCGAAGGTGATGACCCACTTTCCGGATGCCCCCCAGATAGAACCCGAGGGATTGGCGATCTCATTCAACGAAATAAACTACTGGATTAGCGAGGCACGCACACAATACGTTGTATCTGAATTTTTCATCTTGGGGGTGCCCTGAAAGCATTGCGAACGACTAGAGAGCCGAACCCATCTCAGTTGCCCCCCAAGGAAGTTCCAATCTTTTGTGATTCATCTCCCTGATCGATAAATATTTAGGGTCGTGATGGAGGCCATATGAAGTGTAGTTCTCCACGAGATGTGAGTACGCTCAAGCCTGGCTTTCATTTGGCCCTAGAGCAGAAATCGAGTCCTGCCCCTGCTGGACGAAGAACTAGCCATGCCGCTGCCATTGACATTGTTCGCGATCACTCCCTGCGGCTGCAAGCTCCCTCTCACCATTAAGCTATATTCTAGACAGTATATAAAAAGACTCCAATAGTGGAGTCTATCCTGTCGCAATGAACGGACACCATAGTGCATGACCTTAATGGTTGGCAAGAGGTCGAAAATGGGCAACCAGTCCAGGACTCGTCTGAGATGTGCCCCGGGCTTATCTTAGGATGTTGCATGTTCATTTCGTCACTTCTCGAGGAAGCGTCGGATCCAGCGAGTATGGGGTCCCACACAGAATATAAACACGGGGGAACAACGTTCTGAAGCCGCAACGTGACGACACGCAAAGAACTCGAGCGAGTCCGTTGACAAGGTGAAGCGATGATCCCATCAGAAGCGATAACATATCGTGTGGCGGTTGGGAATGGCTAGCTGAGAATAAGTGCGGGGGGTCGAAGGAGGAGAGGCGAGAGGCTGAATGAATAGGTTATCCAAAACATGGGAGTGGCATGCATGTAGTCGTACCAAAGATCCTGCGGAACTCGTGCTATCAACGATCCACTGTCTGACACTCCAGTGACAGCTGGAGATTACCGTCTGAGAGGAGCCACAGCTTGCATATCACGCCCAAGGATAGTGACCCTCGCTACCCACAGTAGCGACTCGGGGGTTGCCATAGATAAACTCGAGCTAAGCTAGAAGACAAGGTGGATCGTATTCAAATCGAGCGACCATGTGCTGCAGGTCAATGCAACCTCGATGATACCACCGAATGCAATGTGGCGACCATCGAGAGAGAGCGCTACGCAGGTCACAACATGCAATCAGCTTCACAAACTCAGCTCCGTAATTTGCTCCTTCATTATCCCATCGGTTAATCTCTGGAAATGAACTCAGCTTCACCTGGAACACTGAGAGCTTCGTCGCCTAACGGGACCGGGTGGCTAGAAATATGCCAGAAAGCTGAAGGTGTGAATAGGATCAAAAAATCGGACAGATTGTTCGTGAGGGTGATGAGGGCGGAACGAAAGGAGGGGGAAATCGAGAGAGATAGATAATCGGAGTCTGAAACGACTTTAGGACTTACCTTTCCAATTGATTTGGGATTCTGTGCAAAGCAATGTCATTATTCTTGCACGCAAACATCACAGGTAGCATGGGAGTCAAAGCACCACGATGGTCTCCCCTTACAACATGAGTTACGGACACAACAATTTTGTGGATGTGGTTGGTACATCTCTCCAATGCATGCTAGTCCCTTGCAAAGTTCGATAGTAGGGAACGTGTCTCCCATGCCGCTTAGGTTCATTCTTGCGACATTCCACGGTATATAATATTTTAGCGGAGTACAGCATATCTAGATGAAAGGAAAAGGAAAAAAAAGACGCATTGAAACATGCATGAGACAGCTGAGATATGATCTGGGAAGTTCACATACAACAAGGAAACTTACGAGACAGGGAAACAGCTAGTTCATGGTGGTCATTATTTTGTTGCTCGCCCTCTCAGATCCGTTCCTGTAAAGCACTTACTCTTGCGCCTTGTGAAGGCTGAATCCTGTTGTGTCATACCAGAGGACTAAAATTTTATTTGAGCGAACCAGGCTTCGCACCCCCAATGACTAGCAACGTGGGGCCACCCGTCGCAGGAGTACTTCAGTCGTCCCGTGAGAGCGGTAAGTCGGGGCCCGAATATTGTCCTTGAGCGAAGTTCGCATCAGGCAAATTACAAATCCGCAAATAGAGTGTGCACTGCCCCACGCAGTGCAATCGCAGTCCTTGGAAGCGCCAAAAACACTTTCTGGTTGGGGACTCATAAACCAATCTCAAGAGGCGAACTTCTCCCTTCAAGCGACTACATTCATCGCCAGCCATGTTGATTCCTGAGGAAAAGGAGCTCACCGAGGAGCAAGACGCACATCGTAATGTACCCGTTCTTGCCACTTCTTGATCCTTGAAACGTCGCTCAGTTAGTCTGCGTTGTGCACACAGCTTTCTCCTCCTTCATACTTCCAAGCGTCTTCGCCATCTCCTTCAACAGCTGGCTCGTCGACGCCTACTGTAACGTCCACGACTTCGACGCTCACTGGAGAGTCGTGGCATCCATCAGAGATTATATCGCATCTCCTCAGTACATTCATCACACCCCCCGCCAACTACGTCTATGTATCGGAGAAGAACAACTCCATAAAGGGTAGTTGGACGATCGATACTGCCTTATCCCCACCTCCAGCATTCTTAGCGCCCATCGAGAAGGCTGAGGATGGCGAACGGAAGAATCTATATGTGCAATCTACAAACGGGAGTCTCAATGTCAAAGTTCGACTGATCAGCTCGCAAGATGTCGTTCGCCGTCGAGCTGCATTGTATTGCGCATCTGCAAATGGGAACGTGCAGGTTTACGTCGTGAGCTACCATACCGATACCACATTGTATCGTGATCCCGACCACTCTTTATAGCTTCCACGCTCGAGTCAAGCTTTCCACCTGGTAGCTCGCTCGGCTAACGGTTCCATAAGAGTGTACCTACCCAGAGATTTCAATGGCCCAATCGAGCACCATACTAAGAACGGGACGACGGTCTTCTCGCCTGGGATCCGTCCCAATGTTCAGACATTCTCTTCCACAAGAGGGGAAGGGAAGAGCTTTGTTGGTGACTGGTACACAACGCAGTCTGGCCGTAGTGCGAGTGCGTAGTTCTTTCCAATGGACATCTTCACTCTCAAACTAAACTAATTTCATGATGAGGCAAAATAGACGATGGCTCTGAAATTGAGTCAGCGTCCGACTGGACTGGCGATCACCTCGTCATATCGTCTAACAATGGGAGTTTGTACATTCAGTATGTTGACGAGGAGAAACTTGAACCAGCCTTCGTTAAGACGATAAAGGGATGGTTCCACAGCAATGCCGAAACGAAGCAGCTACTCGGAGAAGCAAACCGGATAATGAAGGACGGTATTGGTGGGCGGCGGCATTACTGAGCAGTAATCCTAGCTCTGGTCGGGTGTTGCTGACCAAATCGGTTGCGAGACGGAAGAGGACCTGGTTTTCATTTGTGTATCCTTGGAATGCGTTGTTTGTAGCCTTTACAAGTTCTTTCCTGTATCATTTCACCACTGTGCCTAATGTGCCATTAATACTGCCTTTACGCTGACCAATGCCCAAGGCCCAGGTGAATATGAGGTGACCTCCTTGATTGAATTATTACCTCAATTAGGATAAATGCAGTGTCAAAGGCGTGCCTTGTGTTGACCCCCCCCCGCACGTAGGTGTGTTTGATCTCTGAAGAATGGGCTACCTCGGGAAGAAACAGCTACAGGGCGCGGAGGGTGGGCAGGCTACGGTTGGATATAGTGGGAACGTATACCATGACATAGCCCCACCCGTCGTTGACAACAGTCCCTTCACCAATCCATACGAAGGTAGGTCAACTATAAAAAAAAAAAACCAAAAGCATGAATTGATCAACGTGGGTAGTATCTCTGCCTAAAGGCACAGACGACACCTTCATTGCTCCATCAATTCGATCGCCTCCAACGTTCGCATCTCTTGCTCTAGTGAACCCTTCCAACCGCATAGGCATTGCTCAAAAAGATCGTATTTCTGGTACTTGGACCATCGATACTGAGCTATATGTCTCAATTATAGCTCGTCTCCTCTTTGGGACTCGTAACCCATTCGCAAACTTGTCACTGAGGTCGTCTTCGGGACTCAAAGCCGATATCCAAGTTGTGGCAAATGATGGAGCTCTAAGACCGACGGCAGTGATAGATTGCATAGCGACGTCTAAAAAAGCTATTGTCCGTATTGTGAGTCGATCGTTTCCCCCTTTCAACACGAATAGGACATGATGTTGGGCAGTTCGATGTAAACTCACCCTTTATATTGAATCCTAGGTTTCTCGAGACCATCAGCGAATCAAGCTTTCCGTGACGAGCGACAAATCAGATGTCTATTTAGCTCTTCCCGATGATTATTCTGGATACATCACGTATACGATGACAGGGGCTAAAAAGCCAAAGGACACGTTCTCCCATGCCATCATGGATCACTTCTCGATGCTCGAGACTGGATCCTTCACTTACGGTCCAGTTCGTGGGACTATCGGCGAGGCAGGGGATTTCGAAGATGCAGAAAAGGTGGATGAAGTGAACGTGGAGGCGAAGAATGGGAAATTATACCTTTCTTATTATTCGCAAGATTTTGGGACGAATCCGTTCACTTGGGGATATAGTCAAGGCAAAGAAGGGGCTTCCCGGAATGATTAACGTTGGGAGCACGTACGTTCATTATGCGAACTTTCATGCGTTAACTTCACATTGCTCCATTTCTGCCTCATTTTATACACTCGGTTCTGGTGTTGTCCGTTCTCGTTTGAGCCTAGCTCTTCTCCATCTACTTTGTATTTCCTCTAGAATATCTAGCTGTCGTGTGTTTGCCCCTGAGATCGGATTGGGTGTTACTGCATGTAATGCACAAACAATGAATCGACACCGCATTTGGGCTTCTGTAGACTTTTTTTTCTGGAGTCCAAGGTCCCGCTCTTTTCGGCCTCTGGCAAGTCGGGGGTGATGGTCTGTGAAATGGCACGGGATAGGTCGGCGAAGACCTGCTTCGGCGGTGGGAAGGGATCGTGTTACATAATCTTATCATATCAGCGGCCGTACATATCTCTTCCTCTCACGACCAAACTTCCTACAGGACAGAACCAAATGCGACAAGGCACCATGGTGTTCGATCGTGCCGCGACTTGCAGCGTGGCGTAAGGCGTGGAGGGGATTGATTTGCATTGCCTCCGAGGACGCCACCACCACCGAACAAAACTGCGAATTGCTGACGAGTGCAAAAAGGAAAAAAAAAAAAAAAAAAAAAAAAATGGGGGCGGGGACTCTTGCAGCTTGATCCTGACTCACCCACCCTCTTGCCACTGATATTATCAGCCTATCGGAACACAGCTCTTCTGCCAACCGAAAACTCGTCCCCACCTATAAAAAGTCTCTAACTTCCGCGCGAACGTTTGCTGTTTCCTCCTCTACTGCCACTTGCTTACGCCAAACGTTGTAAAATGCGATTTCAACTGTGTTAACGATGGGTTCCCGGTTCAGTTTTAATGCAACAAAAAAAAAAGAAAAGGGGGGGGGGGGGGTTACGCACCCCTTGAAGATGGTTGTCTCGTCCTGTTTCCATTGGGATTCGCAGCCATCGGTGTTGGTGCTTGCGCCATCGGCCCCTACCCGTTCCGAATCGGTCCCGCTTCCTCCACCGTTATCATCCGAGCATATACCAACGAATCAGATTAGTGCCCACTGACCCCCCCTTGGTTAATGTTATGCACAAGGAAAGAAATAATCACAATATCCCTTGATCTCCTTGTGTGGGAACGACTATTACGACGAATAATAATATCGGTGTCGTCGTCAATACCACACGCCCTCCGCTATTGACCATTTCCAACCAATCATGTACTTATCATTTCGCCCCTTCCGCGTGCCCTCCTCCCACGCGCGGACCTTTTTTTCCCAACCTCCGCCGCACTTATTTACCATGCGCATACTTACATTATTCACACCCCGTACAACGCAGTTTTGTGCTTAGAGTTTGATGACGTTGACTTTGTACGGGTACGTATACTCAAGGTCTCCTAGTACTTGGTTGATGGCATTATTGACTTGGGCCTTGCTTTGCTCCGACGAAACATATTATTTGCAACTTACTGGTTTGCACAGTCTTCAACTCGTGTGCACAGTGAGCCTTAACGAATCCCCTTATTGTATAATTATAACCATCATCACAGCTTGCCAACTACTACTTCTCCCTCCCTCCCGCTGGTATATATGCGGTTAGTTGCGTTTGCACTTATCGTTTTTTTTCTTTTTTTCCTAGTGCGTTTATGAAATCCGTCCTCCTCTCCCGGGCCCCGGAGTTGCTAACGCGGCGTTCGTTTCTGGGAGTTTGATTGTTGTGGGTGGAGGGCTGTTAAGCTTACGGTGTTTAAAAAAAAAGAAAAACCGGATCCTGGCTGACATATTTGTGCATGGTTTCCGGGTCGTTCGATCGAGCGGGGCCAAGGGTTCAGCTAGCAATGTTGTCTCATTTCGCCTCCCCAGGTGGAAGGAAAGCTAAGCTAAGCCTCTCTCTACCAGGTCATGGCAAACATTAGCTGGACCCGATCGACACCCGCTCCTGGATGGCCCGCCATTCTCTGGCTCTCGACAATCTGGCCTCTTAGGCCTCTAGTTCTTGAGTCCTTAGGTGTCGGGGGGGCCATGCATGGCGCATGGTTAGTTATAATGGAACTATGTTTGCCACTCGTTTGGACCTACGAAGCTCTTCTATGCAGGGGAGATCGATCCAAATCACATGTGCCAGGGCCACAATACGTCCACAATGGCGTCGGCGGTACCGGGGTGCCTAAGGGCAACACCACACCACCTGATCAGACAGAATCGCCCACCGCTTACATAACTATCTTGCTAGTATTCCATAGAGGGCGTGTAGTAGGCTCATGCACTCCAGGGATCCCCTACATAATACGTATACATCGAATCAGATGAGGCCTTTCCTTGATATTTATCACCGCATTCAGCCAGTTGGTGTGGCGGAAGCAAGTCAATGTCCTAATTCTGATGCAACCCCCCTGGTATGTATAGCTTTCGATAACAGTGCCAAGAGCGAAGGTCGTCCGTATAGGGGGTCGAATGGCCCCAATCCTGGTCTGGACCTGCATGCAGTTTACTTCTTTGTGACGGATCTTCACGCTTCACTTTTTGTTCGTGCAAACTAATTCTAAATCGTGCAAACTGAGTGACAAGGTACATGCTTGCATGCATGGCCCCTCATGGTCCCCCCACAGCCATCAGGGCCCCGGCGTGCGGCCATGAAAAGCCCTTATCCGACTTGTTCAGTGACGGGTCCCCCCCTCCACATGCCCACCTCATGGATGGATGGATCGGCAACGATGCAATGAAATCGATGGCCCGGCTCGGTGCACTGTACGTAACTCGACAACGACACACTAGTAATACATACTTGGAATGTACCAACCCCTGTCGTAATATTCCGGCTCCATCGGCTCAGGCACAGCATATGGATGTTACGCGTCTACTTGTAGAAACCCCCCCCCCCGCTCACGCGAGTAAGCATTGCATGTGGATGTCGCGTATCAGGGGGGGGGGTCCAGTTTTGAACCCGAGAGTCTAATAAAGGAATCCTCTTTGCCCACGCGGGAATTAATTGGACCTATATGATTGGATATGTACTACCAGTTACCTACTACATCTATGCATCATATCAGGCATTGTCCATGACATTAACGGATGTTTTATTCAACTTTGACATCGCGGCAGAAGAGCGAAGAGCGAAGGAAATGATCAAAAAGAAAAAAAGAGGCTGAACAATGGATACCTTTTTTTTTTTTGTTTTTGTTTCCGATTGGCTGATGATAAGGGCAAGTTGTATATAGGTTTGGTTCTAGCCGTTTGGGGGTGGGGGGAGCAACGGAGCAAGCGACCAAAAAAAGGATGATATCCATGAGAAGTCGGATCAAAGGGGGCAACACTGAACCCTAGTTGTGTTACATATATGTATCTATCTATCTGCTTGCCAAGAGCTTTCAGGCATGTTGCCGTATTTCCCCTTTCGGAGTGTTGCGCACATGGCGGCTTTGGTTATGTAAAAAGGTTGTGGCCATGCATGACTTCCTCTTCGGTTCATTACTTTCCTATTCCGAATCGGCTGTGTGTGTGTGTGTGTGTATACATATCGCCTTGTGCCTTTTGTTGACAGGTAGTACTGTGCGCGTAAGGTTTGGTGCGGAACCGCATGGGTCGCATTATTATGATATGCCCCCGGATTCTGTCTGCCTCGCGCGGCCACCCCGGTTTTTCACACATGTGATTCATCAAAACATAAACTGGCCCTCCCCCCCGGGGGGCCCCCCCTCCCCTCGAGCGAGATAAGCCCATGTGGCCACAGGACCTGTTTCATTAAGCAATATGTATTAGAGGCGGAGCTTCTTGAGCCGAGAGGGCTTTATCTCTTCCCGACAAACGACCGGTCATGACATCAGTGGAGAGACTTCGTTCCTAGTTTTTTTTTTTTTTTTGTTTGTCCTCGGCTTTGCGCTTGATTAATAGCGGTTGCTTCAAGTTCATGCATGCATATCATGCACGTACACGAGGCAAAAAAAATGAGCAGCCGGTACCCGGGTCCGATCCGGTTGGCGCGCGCCTCCGCTTTTTACTACGCTTATACTTCCTCCGGCCTAATTCGATGATCGCGATCTGTGACAGAAAAGGCGCGCAAAGAGATTGTTGCGCGTGCTTTACTCAGCCCCCCTGATCATGAGAAGATACGTATATATATATTCTGGTTCTTACATATATAGGCGCGCGCGTGTTTGAGCCCCTTTTTTTTTTTTTTTTTTCTCTTATGTACTCACGTATGTAGGTACGTTCGGATCCCGCTCTGACGAAAACAATTCACGTGGACGCACGCGCGCAACCGCAAATGCCAGCCATATTGAGTTTATGTACGGTAGCTAGAGCATAGCTAGTGTGGGGGTTACTACTCATGCATGCGGCGGTGATGCTATAAGGATTACGATCGATCCGGAAGGTCCCCTGCGTCATGTACACTGCTACGTAAACGATGTAGGCGGTGTGAGTGTTTATACAGTACATAACGCTGGATCGATCAAGGGATAGAAAGAAGCTGTGCCAAGTGATCGTGACAGGCGGCTGTCAATTTACAGAGTCTAGCCCCAAAGACGTAACGTCATTGTACAAAGCGTTCCAAGTCTCGTGGTCTAGTTCTTCTCATGCATGTAACCGCCAGCGCCTATTGGAAGAGTCGCCCAGCTCTCCCGGTTTCTTCTGATCTTATTGATCTTGATCGAACAGAGTGATTGATTGATCGGAGTACAGCTTGAATATACATACATACTTCTATGTATATCTATCAGTACCCGCTGCGCGCGTAGGGAAGCATCGATCCTGGCCGGAAGATCACTAGTCTACATACCTCCATGCATGATAATGAGATAAAGGAAAAAGGAAATATGTACACAGCGCTTTTCGCCTGGATCATGCATATTCTGGCTGCGCATATACTAATCATAATCGATTGCGGCAATAAGTAATATCGATATCAACGTTTTAGACATGCAAGCAGTTTATGCTTGCGTCTATGCGTATTTGGGAATCTAACGTGCTGGGAAGAGTAGACGGCACGTACCACGGCGGCATGAGAGAGATATCGGCAGATCTATCAGAAGCTTTGCGTGCTGCATATGAGGCCACATCAACCCCAATCGCGAGCTCTCATATCATTTGAGAGACGGGAAAAAGATAAAAACAAATAAACAAACAAACGAAAGGCTAGGGAGACCACCGGCGGCGTGCGTATGTTCAGAAGATGATATATATGCCCCATAATCATAATTTTCTTCAGTGTTTTTTTATTCATTTTTTATTTGGCTAGCGACGCACGCAAACACGCTGGAAGATCGGTTTTCATGAATATGTATATTGGCCCGGCCGGAGGGATCCGGGGGGGAAAGAGGATAACGTCAGAAGAAAATTCCAATTTCATTGCATGTCGTCATGCAAAGTGCTGGGAAACCGCGTTGTAAAGGCAAAAAACAAAACAGTAGTAGTAGTTACCTGAACAGATTCGTTCCTGTCGCGCGTAGTGGTGGTGATGATGATGATGATGATGATGGGAGGTGGGAGAGGAGGAGGACAAATTCGTCACCAACGCTACCTGGGCGAGCACAAAAGTATTTCCAACGTTGTCGTAATTGCATGTGGGAACTTTGTCAAAAAGGAAGAAAATAAAATAAAATAAAAAAAGGATTGCACTTAAGATACGCGCGCGGGTCGAACGATCAAAGGGAAGTGATTATGCACGTTGATAGAAAAGACCGGTTGGGTCGTGTTTTGCACAACGGGTTGAGCCGGATCGAGTGCGCAACCCCCACTGCTTTGCAAATTTGCCACAAAATACTGTTTACATGTACATGCAATGGCAGATCGATCGTCAGATGTCAAGGGGGGAGGGAGATTCCTTGTTCAGCCAATCAAGATCGTGGAAAAAAAAAGCTTCGCTTCGAATTCGAATTCGAAAGGCGGCGGTCATGGATGGATGGTGGTGATTGGGAGGTGAAAAATAACAAGCCTTGGAAAAAGTGCATAACTGTACTGTACGTAATAATAATAATAAAAATAAATCAAATACCGTAGTTTGTCCTTGGGGTCGCGAGGGGGGGGGGGGGGGGTAAAGTTGAAATTTGAAGCTGGGATAGTAAGCACCTGCTTGTGCATGTCGAGTGCAACGTGTACGGGGTCAGGGGTTTGCCCCGGCTTTGACTATACATACATAGTACGCTTCGACCTTACGCCGGCGCGCGTTCGCAAAAGAAACTGGTTATCGAAGCCCGAGAAGAAGGTCCCTCAAGTAGAGAACGAAATTGGTTTGAATCAGCCAAAAAAGCAAGTTTATTTTGCGCGCGCGCGTGCGTCAAGTTTTGAACTAGAGATGGAATGTGCAACGTTGATAGACCGGTTGGGTACGTTGTCAATTGCAACGGAATGGAGTAGGTGAGGCATGAGACAGGAGAGAGACCCCCCGCTCGCAAATTTGCCCACAAAATGCATGCATGGATGGCAGACTAGAATCATCAAGCAGAGAGAGAGAGATTCGGTGTCTAGCCGATCCAGCTTCGCTTCGCCGCGGTGATGGGTGAGAGGTGAAAAACAAAAAATACGTAAAAAAAATCCAAAAAAAAGAAAATTAGGGACGGAGATGGGGTTGGTTGAGGTTATGTAGTCCTAGAGATTTTGAAACTAGGTTAAAAAATCAAATACCGTAGCTTGTTCCTTGGGAACTTGCAAAATAAGTAATTCCTATGTTCCCATAGTTCTAAGAGAGGTAGCGAGGCGGTAAAGTGAAAATGAAAATTTGAAGCTGGGACTGACCGAAAGAGCTGGCAAAAGTGGTCGAAAGCAGAATTTAAGCAGGGGTTACATGATGTGCAGGCATGGGGGGGGGGGGGAGTACTTTGATGAAACCACTTCCGCCCACAGGTGCTCGCACCTAGACCTCAAGAAGAGAACTACTGTGCCAGTGTGGCCACAGTGTGTCGAGTGCAACGTGTACGTACGGGTCAGCTGCACATTAATACTATTGCCGGGAGGTACGTTGCCTCGGCTTCGACTAGTACTAGTACTAGTTACGCTTCGACCTTTGCGCCGGCCGTCGCAAAAGAAGCTTGTTATCGAAGCCCGAGGATCTCGGCCTGTACTGAAAGCCCGAGAAGAAGTCAAAGTAGAGAATGAAATCAGCCAAAAAAGCAGGTTTATTTGCGACGGCGCATCAAGTTTTGCATGAACTGAAGCTTTTCATGTACTAGCAGGTCAATCAGCATTGCGGCACCACCTCAATCACTTGGCAAGTTCCAAGTTCCCCGTGGACCCAGCCATTTCCCTCGTGGCCCATGGCCAAGTTGACCACCCCCCCCCTACTTTTCGCCTGCATGGTGTTTGGTCGTCAGTCGTGCGTTAACTAGTGAATGCCATAGACAGACGAGAGAACCAAGCGTCAAAAAATTTAAAAAAAAAACCACTTTGGTTGAAAACCAAACAGGTTTGGTCGTGCGACCTCCAAAAAAGTGTTTCCTTTCCGGGATTGAATTTAGTCCGAGAAAATCACACGCTATTCTGCAATGTAATGATTGACGCGGAAGCTTTCCTTTTTTCAACAGCCACTTTTGAATTAAGCCTATATATATTGAATTACATATATACATATATGTGCACAGCATGTTACATTCACCAGTAGTGATTCCGGGTTCCTCCTTTGCTACGCTCCCCTCCGACAATATTAGACTTTGATAGACTCAGAGATAGAAGCTGATGGTCACCTTCAGGTTATTCCGTCAACGATTGAGATTGAGAAGGGGGGTTGGGACATCAAATGGAGGGAGTATTACCAATTACATGGTGACAACTGTGTTGAAGGTGGCGCGGCGGCCATGGTCCTATTCCACTGAATATCCTCCCTCGATTTGGGAATTGGGATTGTATTGAGTAGTGTGTGTGTGTGTGTGTGTATTACAGTAATTTTTTTTTTCACATCTATATGAATGTGACGTTTACCTACTTAATGATTTTCCTGAATAAATCTTACATAATATATAACAATATATATATACCAAAAGGGAAAGAATTGTCCGTGATAAGGGGATAGATATTGCACATGGTTGAGTCTGCAATTCGGGATGGGCTGCGAAACATATTTTCCCGTTCGTTAGCAAGCGATGATAAAGGAGTTCAAGGTTTTTAGGAGAATAGATGATGGGGAGAGATATTTGGGTTGAAGTCTGTGTGTATATGGGCAGTTTTGCTCTCTCATATATGCGGGGAGAGGTGCATGCAAGGGGAAGGAAGAAGAGCCGCCCCTGCAAGGTTACAAAAGGAAGTGCAAGCCAAGACCATCTCAGGTTGCAGAAGGTGTTAGCTGGCTGTGTGGGTTGAACCATTGCTTCTTTTTTCCATCGTGGCAGCCTTGCAGGATTTTCATTCTTGCTGTGTATCATCGCTAAACGAGGTGGTCTTTCCTCTTCTCCCCTATCACACAAATCCTTTTTTCCTACTTAACAAGAGTATCCCTATCAGTGACGCTAATCATTTTGTATTCGTTCCTGAGAGATAAGAAAATAGTTTGAGGAAAACTTTGAGCTGAATTTCTTTTCATTATTTAATTCATTTTCCCGTCCAGAATGCTATAATACTGCAGCCGGTAACAAGTGCCGGCTCCCTAGATTCCATTTCCCTTCCCCTTTCTCAACACACCCAACACCCAACACTCAACACCCTTTCTTTTTCGTCGTTTTTCATCCCAATCTTCACCCCTCCCTCCTCTTCATCACCGTGTTGGTCCTTGTGGACGAAAGGTTGAACAACTTGCGGGAGAGTACGAGATGATTCCTCTCAACGTCACTTTCGACGCAGAGTGTGAGTAGCTTTTATCTCACACAAGATCGTCCCACCACAACAACGCGTCGCGTCGGTGTAATCGCGCGTTGCGACCCCCCTGCAATGAATGTGGTTGGGAGTTGTGATGTGGTGTCGACGAAGTGTTTTCGTTCATGTGACTGACGGAGATATTGCTCTAAACCAGCCTCGACCAACCACATACTTGACCCTGCAACGGGAAAAGTCAACGTTTTCAACAATGGTGATATTGCATGGGTTCTGTCCTCCACTGCTCTCGTCTGGTTGATGGTACCTGGTGTTGGGTAAGGTCTTTTCCAGCTTCTCGCGTGGGAAAAGACTCCCCCACACTCAACTCACTCAAAAACTCCTCCTCCAAAGATTCTTCTACTCGGGTCTCCTTCGTCGGAAGAATGCGCTCACGATGATTTGGCTTTCGGTTGTTTCGATTGCGGTCGTTTCCTTCCAATGGTTCTTCTGGGGTTACTCCCTCACTTTCTCGGAGGTTGTCAAGGGCGGGTTCATTGGGAATTTGGGTGGGTCTTTTTGTTTTTGTTTTGTTTTTCTCCTTCTTCTTCACTTGTCCTCGACCTGGAGAAATTTGGTTTGACTCGGCGATTCAGAGTTACGGCTCGGTCGTTTGGTTTTTTTTTTTTCTTTTTTTTTCTTTCTTCCTCGCCTTACTTCAAAACACCCCCAACCATCACAACCCAAATCATGCGCAACTTTTTGTGTTTAGCGTGAAAAAAACATCATTACTGATCGTTTGTCTCTCCCTTTCTTATCCTCTCCTCTCTTCAACTTGCATCCATTTGCTCCGCTTTGCCCCAAACACCCGTAATTCACTCGGCAATAACCTTATCGACCCAACCCGGTTTTCATTGAACTCCTATCCAATAATTCCCCCTCCCCTTATCGCAAATCCCGGTCCAATTTCACAACGGTGGCTCCTCGCGGCACAACGGGATTTCAAATTCGCTTCATATACGGGTCATTGATTGATTCGCCTCCGAACAACAACAACAACGCACATATGCAACACCAACTTGGCGATGGCGGTGTTTTTCATCATTGCCAACGAACGAACCGATAACGTTTCTTCCTTATCGGGATCATTTCAATCTCGTTGCCTCCCCAACCTAATCTCGCTGAAAAAAAAAAAATAATTACTATACGCGCGCTGTTCGAACACCATACCTCGGATGTGACTTCACTGTGGACTCGACTTTCGCGTTCCCCCTCTACACTTTCTTTTTTCTTCGCCGACTCGTGGTGCTGATCCTCTTGGCATGCCTTAACTCTTGTTTTCACTCCCTCGGGCCTCGTGGCATTGCTCGGCGGTGACAAATGATAAAAAAATAAACCGGGCTGTACACGTTTGTTTTTTGAAATTGGTTTGTGGGGTGTTTTTCATGGGCAATCTTGCCTAATCGCTATTCGGCGCCGCCCGTAATCATGAATTCTTCGATCGGTAATGCTTTTCCGTGCGCGCGCGACGCTGGGAACTCGTTTTTACTCTCGTTCCCCTGGTCGGCTGATCCCGGTCCACACTCGTCAATTTCACACGGATCTTTGTTGATTTTTCCCATGCTGATTATCTTCGAATCCCTGGCGTATTTGCATTTGCCCTCCACGCAACACGCTGACGCCTTCGTTATGAATCCGCATTCGGATTCGTGGGTAATGATCATTAGATCACTTTGGAATGCAGAATGTTTGGGGACAACCTAGCACCGGAGGTACCAGAGTTCCGGCGATCGTGTATTGCGTTTATCAGCTCATGTTCGCGGCTATCACGTACGTTGGAAGTCAATTCATTCCCCCCCCTTTCGCGTCGTCCTGATTGTAATGCGGCTGACTACATGACGTCAAAAATGTTGTTTTACACAGCCCGATGCTCGCGGTGGGAGCCATTGCAGAGCGAGGTCGTTTAGGACCTATCATCTTTTTCATCTTTTGGTGGACGACGTTGGTGTATGATCCTATTGCGTGTTGGACTTGGAATGCTGGTGGGTGGGTGGCCAAGAGAGGTGGATTGGACTTTGCTGGTGGAACCCCTGTCCATATCAGCAGTGGGACTGCTGCGCTGGCTATTTCGATTTACCTTGGTGAGTTTGTTAGCTCTTTCTCTTTTCCGATCTCGGGTTGAGTGCTCATGTTACTTTTGATTTGTGTTGGATCCCTTTTTTTTGGTCCGTTTGATTGCTTTTTTTTTACCCTCTTCTCTGGCTTTGCATCGCTTCTGGGGTTGGTGTGATATCATCGTCACCCCGCATTCATTACGGTGTTCCTGGATCAATGATCGCCGAATTCCGCCGGTTGTTGGCTGCGCAAACGCTCCAATTTTTTTGAATTGCTGCGCCCTGTTCTTGCATATACATGTGTGGAACCCAACCCCCCCTCCTTCCTTGTACTGCCTTTCTTGCTTTTTTTCTCCTCCATTTGGCATCGGTACCCGGTCAACTTGCATCGCCTCTTCTCTGTTCCCACATTCCCCGTTCGACTTGACGTACAACAGGCAAACGCGACGGATACGGAACACCTCGGTTGGCTTACAAAGCTCATAACACGACGTATGTCGTCATTGGTACCTGCTTCCTATGGTTTGGATGGTTCGGCTTCAATGGAGGCAGTGCTCTCGCTGGTACGATGCGTGCCGCTATGGCTTGCTTCGTAACGAATGTGAGCTCATCCCTGTCTTATGACATCAGCACGTAGGTTACTGACGGTAGGGAATCGGGTGTTTTTCTTTTCCTGTGATGCAGTTGGCTGCCTCTGTCGGTGGATTAACCTGGATGTTTTGGGATTGGCGCCTTGAGAAGAAGTGGTCTGCTGTTGGATTCTGCTCTGGTGCTATTGCGGGTCTCGTGGCCATCACCCCTGGGTCCGGTTACGTTGGCCCCCCGGCTGCGGTTCTCTACGGATTCATGGCTGGTACAATCTGCAATTTTGCTACCCAGCTCAAGTTCCTCGTTGAAATCGATGACACGTTGGATATCTTCGCGGGTCATACGGTCGGAGGTTTCGTTGGAAACATCTTGACTGGGTTGTTCGCTCAGGCGAGCGTCGCTGCTAGCGATGGAACCGTCATTCCAGGCGGGTGGATCGATCATCATTACGTTCAACTTTGGCATCAATTGGCGGATTCCCTATCCGGTTTCGGATGGTCGTTGGTCGTCACCACGTTGATTTTATGGATCATGCACTTCATTCCTGGATTGCGGCTTCGCGCTTCGAAAGAAGCTGAACGAATTGGTATCGATGATGCCGAGATGGGAGAATTTGCGTATGATTACGTTGCGTTGGATGCGGAGTTAGGGTTGGAACAACATCCTCATGGTGTTCATGAGATTCCGAACGAGCTTGATGGGCACAAGCCGTCAGAGAGGAGAGGTGGACATGCGGGTCCTGAGGATGTTCACCATCACCAGATAGTCGAGAAGCCCAGTAGCTCTGACCACTCTACCCCACCTTAAAGTCGAGACGAAGGGGAAGGAAAGGAAGATGTGCTTCAATAGATCTAAGGTTGGGGCTCGAGGTCGAGTCTCTTTTTGGACTTGGCTTTGGAACATCATGATGCGTGTTTTTGTAGCGTTCGCTTTTTTTTTTTGCTGCGTTGCTGAGATCCTCCTTTTTATCTCCGTTTTCTCATTTTTCCCCACTTGCCGCCACTGACAGCTTTCTTACTTGCTCAGCTGTTTCAGGTGCTCTTCGTTCCTTGATCTCCTCCCCGTTTAGACTTGTCGCATATACGTGTGCCCTTTACCTCCCTTCCCAATGTTTTTTACAACATATTAAATCAATGCCATCCCCGATTTTTGGCTTCCTTTTTCTTTTTTCGTGCCTTCCTTCGTCCTCTTTTTCTTTTCTTTCTTTCTTTCTTCTGTTCTTCTTTTCTTTCTTTTCCTCTCCCTTGTGGTTCATTCGAATGCACATCCATGATTCGTTCCCCCCCTGCGGTTGGATTTTGGGGTTTTGAACTTTTTATTTTTGTGCGCAAAAAACAAAATTCTAGCCAACTTGGACGGAAGTCGTACCAACGCGCGAATCTTCAGGACTTGATTTATCTTTTTTTATCTTTTTTGTTACTGCTGCCATGCATGGGTGGGGGTTGCGCTTGTGTAAGTTGCCCCACCTAGCTAGTATACCTCGTTCCTTCTTGGTTGTTAATTGCGCTCGCTCGCTGAAGTTACCGTTGCATGTTGTGCTTGACCATCCCTCTCCGGCTGCCACCTCCATTCCTTTTCTTCGTCCCTAGGCTAGCTTGCATGGGTTTGGGCGGTGTTGCGTTAATATTGTTTTGTTTAGATTGAAGACTCCCACACACTCGTTTAGATATATCCATTTGTTATCTTGGTTTCTTTTCTTTTTCTTTTTTTCCTTTTCTTGGCTAGGGCGCAACTTCTTCACTCTGTTATTACACCTAAGAAGACGCAGGGAGGAAAATAAGTTGAGCGTTTTTTGGAATGAGACGCCATTTCCGCAGGAGCCCGTGTTAATGGCCAGGAGGGTATATTATATTTTTGTAAGACAAGTAGAAACGCGGTGAATGTGCGAGTTCTAGTACAGGTCATTGAATTAACCCTTCGTATCTTGGTGGTTAGCTTCAGTGATAGGCCAGTGATCATGTCTGCTGATGTTGCATAGACTGGGGGGGGGGGGTATTTGCAGTGGTCTCGGAAGTTCAGCAGGAAGACCTAGACTTTTTACTTGCGGGGCGATGTCATGATAGGAGGTATTTCACTGATTCATGGGGCTAGGCTAGTACCTTCGCCTCGTGCCGCACGCATACAATCGATGCACAGCCGGGGTTTATAAATACTGCACGCCGCATGATCATGCGGCGCTGAATAGTAAGTCGATTAGCCGATTTAGCCATGGGAAAGCTGCTACTTTGCAACTGTCAAAATGCAACTTGCGCATCGTGAGAACAAGATTCTGGATTCAAAGCCACCACGCAATGACAAGAGAATTCTGATTCAACGATCATACATATGTCCCCAGTTGACGCATGCACTATATATTACTCGGAGAATCCGCAGAATAAGGGTTCAGATATCCCAACACTTTCGAAATCTCTGCTTGAATCCCGTAAGAGTTCTTTGCACTGAGAGCTCAAGAGGTTAAGAGGCAGAGATGTGGGAGCAGGCCATGATTGAAGAGTGATTGATCCAAGACAGGAGTATTAATTAGGTTAAGATCTGTGTGCAGTTCCATGATCGATCTGGTCGCTACGGAACAGACGGAACAGCTTCCCCCATTTCGACGAGAAAACTTGAGCCGTGCATCATTACGAGAGGCAAAATGAGACATCCCGGAAGAAGGGACCCAAACCCGCACCCGCCTGATCAAATGGACAACCACTATAGATACCCTAATCAGAGTCGGGGGTACGAACGCTGCAAGTGCGTGGCCAGCTATCCCAAGATTTATTCCGAGGACCAGTGGATGGGCATGCGGCCGACAGAGGAGTGGTCAGCGGGAGCACTGGACACAAAGGAGGATCGGTAGTAATAAAAATGCCTCAAAGGATCGATGATGATATGTGCCCCCCCAAGACACGGGCATAGCCAAAGCAGCGGCCGACAACCTAAACGTCAAACCTCGTTGTTACACCTGACATGAGCGCGTTTGGGCATGATCCGTGGCACTGGGAGAGGGATGCGACGGAAGAAAGGGAAAGAGAGGAAGGAGTTCAATTGATCCGAAGGACGAGAAGTGAGTGGGATAGTGCTCATAGCACCCTTTGTAGTGATCCGGTACATCGTCTCTATTATTTAATTAATGCGACCCCGGCTTTTAGCATCCTATGGCTGTAGACACAAAGAGGTTGGCAGGAAGGGGAGCGATATTGACAAGCAAGGTGGAGAAGAAAGATGGGACAGGCTGGGTGGCGTGCCTGCCTACCTGGAGTACGGGGCGCTCTGATGAGCCGACGGGCCATTTCCGTCAGATGGGGTAAGTGGAACGGTCTCGAAAACAGCAGTTGATACCGACATCTTGTAATGTGATTGGTGATACGGCGAGCAACAAGGGGTTGCACTCCACCCTTGCCTGAGTTGACTATAATAGAGTCAATGTCAGGTAAGGACTGTAGGGTCATTTTACAAAGCAGGACCAGCATAGGGCCAGTGCTTAAGCAATAACCACAATTGAAAAGGGGATTTTGTGGATAGGCCAAATTTGAGAGGCTGAGAGTGAGCCAGCGAGGAGAAATTGGAAGGTTCGCCTTGAGCTGTGAACTTCCTATGCTCATATTCTCGACTTATGTACTGACAGTTCTTCTGTATGGCCCGAAGTACCTACGGCAATTAACTATGGACTTTCGACTTATACACCCGGGATGCCTGTGCAAACGACCCTGAATCCGCTTCACAGCAATACAACGAGCGCGTGGATGCGCCCAAGACAGGAGATTGGCCGCTACTCGTGGCATCCACCAGAGCATCATTAGATCGAGCGCGTGCAAAA
Organism: Cantharellus anzutake; assembly: GCF_015039405.1. Lineage (NCBI taxonomy): Eukaryota > Fungi > Basidiomycota > Agaricomycetes > Cantharellales > Hydnaceae > Cantharellus > Cantharellus anzutake. The sequence goes on along the minus strand of NW_024067136.1, from coordinate 115,849 downwards.
ATCAATCAGAACTTTCCATAGTACGGTGTTCGGGACTGAACGCTGTTTATGTTGGCATGAGTTCCTTCGATAGTAGGCCAACGCAGTGTGTCAGCTACATGTCCAGCCTCACCGTATCCGGTGGGCAGGGGTAGCAGAGCTGCGATCGTTAGAACACGGTTTTGTGATCTGACAAGGGTAGGGGTCTTCGGCATAAATACGTGAAAATAAAGCGCAGTCCGGGCTTGGTCTAGATGATGTTCCTTACACTGTCTGCGGGTTTCGTTTCGATTCTGCTGCGCCTCAGACCCTCTGGTAGGCAGGACTCTGGCAGCTCCTATGACTTCGTAACATTAGATACCCCACTGGTTTGTGAATCCGTCACCACTCTGTCACACTGTGGAACACCTACATAATGACCGAATTAGCCTGTCCCCGAGTACTCAGCCCCTATGATATCGGAGATGTGGCCTGCGCATCCGAAGTAGTACTTCCATTTAGAAGTTCCGGTAATATGTGCGTTCCTGCCATCTCTTATCAAGGCTGATGAGTTCGTTCTTATTTCACCATTCCTAGTGTTTATTGCTTGATGATTATAAATAGTGAGGCCCTATGGTCGTACTATTCCGCCGTCCCACTCCAACTCTGAAAGCGGGGACAAAAGCACAGAATTTTGAACAGAAATTTCATGTTCGTTAACAACAGCTTGACTTTACTAGCGACGTACGGTGGGGCTGCTCTCCATTCCCTTATTTTGCCTCACTTGTGGGGATCAATCGTATATCTCGTGTCGATTTTCCGTTCTGCCATCTTATCACGCCATAACCTGACGCCTGGAATTGGATCCAAATAAGAGGGCGTTGAACGGCGAGTGTACACCGGGGCGTTCGTTCACTGAAGCCAAGAAATGTGTTGTCTGGGTTGTTCATGAAAATTTGTCCCTGGCCTCTGCGTTTTCAAAACTTCCTCATTGTGCGTCTTGCCGGTTCCGAGTCTCATGTCTCGTCGGGTTCATTTCCTCCACCTCGACCTTACGGTGATTGTGACCTCGAAATCATACTTAGGCTTAGGTACTGAACTCGCTTTGGGTAGCAAATGCTCTGGGACAGCCTAACGTTGTTCCACCTCCCAGCAATCATACATTGCGCCTATCGTCTGCATGCGAACTCCGCCGCCCAATTGGTTCCTTTCGATCCCTGCCGAGTCCCCCTTCAAATCACGATCTGGACTGGTTGCGAGCACGGTTGATTCCTTGTTCATCCCACGGCTCGACCTTGCTGTTCAACAGTTCTTGCTCGGCACCAACACTGTCCTGTGATCATAAAAGACTGCATTGTAACAGAAATATTTTTCCCTTTCAGTCTGTGTTGCTAAGTAGGATGTGCTATCGAGTTTCAACCTATGCTATGTTGTACTGCGGATCTGATGCGCTGCCAGGAGGTTGTACCGGCCAAGTTGATTCGATTCCGATGTTACCCAAGTCCCCATCCCAATCGCCATTGTCAGTCACACCAAACACATCATCCACATGGCATGAGGAGGTGAAGAATGTGGTGGAGATTAGTGTGGGAAAGAGATAGTGACGAGTGCTGGGAGGCAAAGAACAAGTGGAATGCGAGAGGCGTATATGTCTTCATCAACGTTGGGCTGCCCTGTAAGAAAACATGAAAATTAAATCGGGAGCGTAGTGCAGCGCATACATTTATCCAAAATGCGGTAGAAATGATGACCAGGATGGAGTTCGGTATAAATCAGGCGGAGGTGAACGCAAAGGGGTGAAGGTGAGGACAAGTAAGATGACCCGAGCAGCGGCGTAACCGAACGATCCGGTGAATACTATTACAAGTCCGACAGCATTGCTAGCGATCCATATTCCCAACACTATGAAGACAGGGGCCACTGTGATAATTATTGCCGAAATCCGCCATAGAAGCCTCTCCGTGCTTGTCGGAAAGGGAAATGACCAAGCAGAACAATGAATCCCCCCAAAGACGATCCCAGTGGTTAGAAATATCCAAATAAGTTCCTTGTCCTTAACCTCTTTCACAGCGGACGCCAGCATTGCATCAGTAACTCTTCTTTTTTTTGGTCGATCGACTTTTGTCTCGGGCGCGGGCCTCGGGGAAGTGGAAGGGGACTCGTTCGTCACTTGGATCGGGAATCGAATATCAAGGGGTTTATACCACCACAAGAAGTAAACGATAACAAATAGTGCTGCGTATGCCAGCGTCATCGTCTCGAGTTGCGATCTGTGCAAATGGTCCACCCATCGTCCAACGTATTGAGTGATAAACCATAGTAGTTGAAGGACAATGAAAAGTTTGGCAAACGCGTCCCCTTTGTTTCTGTCAAGAATTTGCTCCCTCGATATTGCGACCTTCCCTGACTTCTCAATTATGCCGGGGTATAGCTGCAAGTCGCTTGGTTTCACCGCTTTTTGTGATGAGTCAAGGAAACCACCCATGGCGACAAAGTGTGAATGCGTAAAGGTCCATCCTTGTGACGAATACAAGTCAGCTGAGCCTTGTCCCTTCCTAACGTGTGCATTTCTCCTCAAATTCAGCGCGTACCTTGAACTGTCTCGCATTTCTTCGATATTCTCCAAGAATTCAAGAAATCTTCCCATGCAATCATCAGAATGTACTCTGGCAAAACCAGCGAAATCATCGTCAAGCCGATGCGGGTTGATTTAAACATCCAGGTTTTACGGCTGCCTCCTGGTACGTCCGGATGTACTGCTGTCCAGATGCAGGCGAGTATGGTTGAGAGACAGGCGGAGATGATGCTCCACATGGTTCGGCAATCCCGGAGATCTCTACAAGTATGAGATACATTTGGTGGTAAACCAGCCGCATTGTGAGGGGAGATGGGCGCCGAATAAACAGTGTGGGCAAGAAGAAAGGTGATGAGAGCGGTCGCCATTGGAGTGCGGTTACAGGCACAACCAAACATAGACCGATTACAGGCTTTATACTGTGGACTGGCACAGTACGTCCTTACGTACAATGCTTTTTCCACCGTCCGGCTTCCTCAGAGCAAGCCGATCAGGGTCCCGAATTACATTTAGCCCATTTACAGTTCTTCGATCTGTACTAGAAGCAGAATTCTCAGATGTAAGAGGCATGTAGCCAATGAACTGAGGTCGGACGAAATTTTTGCTGCCGCAACATGAGTGTGGGACGCAGGATAGTGAATTCAATAGGGCAGTGCCAGAAGACGAACTTGAGTGCGGCATTGTCATGAGCTCCGCAATCAGAAACAAGAGCGAGTACATGGGTCCTCAGCGCATCGATGCCTAGGGAATTCGAAGTCGGGAGAGTGCATACAAGTATCTCATACACTGGTATGCCGTAGCAAATTTGCTTGATAAGTGGTGACACGGGGCTAGCAACCCCATACTAATGAGTTGCACTCAGTAAAGTGTCTGCAATCAGACACTACATCACGACAGTTCTTTCGGTCTCCTCCACCCGCAATACCCCCATCTTGGATACATCACACGCACCAGGAAATTTCCTTATTTGCAAACCAGCTACTTCGGATGCATCGGAATGAGTAGGACTATACAGTGCCCAAACTGCCTAAACAATATTCTCCATGAAGGGCGACCTCTATATAGTGCTATCACTCAACCCAGCGCCTGCCCGGATCCAGGCACCTTTCCTGTTAGGGACTTTCCGATCTAGGGGTTTTGAGACCCTGTGCGCCGGGAGTTGTTCCTGAGCGATAAGGAGACAGGCTTATGATTGCGTTCTTCGTCTTTGCATACGTTCTCATTCTATACTGTCTACCTCCCCGAATATAAGACTTTGTGCAGTTTGGAGTCGGACACTGCGATATGCCCACTTTCAGGAGTCGTGAGTCTTTCATCCATGCATCTAATCACCTGCTTTCCTCTCACCTTTTTGGCTTTCAACGATCCCAATATTATCATGACAAATCAGCTGATGACAGCTTCGCACGGCACCCGGAAGCTCTTCAACGAAGCGACCCTTTTAACGGCAGCGATATAGCTTGGGTTTTAGCGTCTACCGCTCTCGTATGGTTGATGACTCCTGGTATGGGGTATGTCTTAGCCAATTGCTCGCCTTTGTCGTCCTGCTGGTTTTTCCCGCATGCCAATCATGCTAAAAGAAATAAACAAGGTTCTTCTACTCTGGCCTGCTCCGACGCAAGAATGCCCTCTCAATGATCTGGCTTTCCTTCGTGTCCACTGCGATCGTTTCATTCCAGTGGTTCTTCTGGGGCTACTCCCTCGTTTTTTCGGAGCGTGTCGCCGGCAAGTTTATTGGGAATCTAGGTGGGTTTTCTGGCTTGATTTGTTCCCTTTACTGTAATGGGAAGATTCGTATGTGATCGGTTCTCATGGACAGTCGCATCACCACACTCTTCCTGAGTCACGATTCCCAACATATTTCTCTTGAACCTTGCATTGTTACTCATCATACCGCTTTCTTCAACCTCTACTCGCAACTCGTCTGGCACCAACTCTCATGGGAATCCCATAACGTTGGAACACGGATTTGAAATGTCCTGTCACTGTTCGACTCGAATCTCTCCCTTGTTTCCTGCTTCCCTTTGTCTCATCATGCCCTGCCACACAACTGGGATCTGATTTCTTATCCAAATCCCCTTGATGGCTCATCTTCCGCTCCCATACGGTTCGGACACCAAATGTATGTTCATTCTCTTTCTCACAATGCATCGGGAATGCTCAACTCCGGCACCCAGGGTTGCTCACACTTTGGCGGCCTCGCACCCCTGCTGCCTTCCCCTCCTTCCTTGCTGTGTTGTCCTGACGGAAAACACCGTCGTCATCGAACTAATCAAATTGTGTATGATGCCTACACCGGTATCTCCCTGCGTACCGTTTTCCGGAATCGCTTGTCTGCTTACACGTCCTGGCCTATCGGTCACCATTTGTTTCCTTGTTGCTGATCGGCGCATACTCGATGCTCATTACACTCGCCATATTACTGGCGGGTTCTACTACTACTTCTCCTCCCCGCACTCTTCCCCATTCCACTTCGCCTCCAAACACGGATGGTACTCATAAAATCCCTTCCATTACGGGATCTCTGGCGCGCATCATGCGTACTGATTACCAGATCACTTTGGGTTGAAAGATCTTTGGGGTATACCTAGCGTCACAAGCACTCGAATCCCCGCAACGGTGCACTGTGTCTATCAGCTTATGTTTGCAATAATAACGTACGTATACGATTTTCTTGCGTTCTGTCTGATTTTGCACTTAATTCATTTGCCTGTTCGCTGGCCATTTATTCTGTTATATTTGTTTGCTCCCCGGCTAGCTCAATGATTGCTGTGGGGGCTATCGCCGAACGAAGTCGTTTGGGTCCGATTATGTTCTTCCTTTTTTGCTGGACGACGCTCGTGTATGACTTTATTGCATGTTGGACTTGGAACCCTGATGGGTGGGTGTCAAAGAGCGGTGGATTGGACTTTGCAGGTGGAACACCTGTGCATATCAGCAGTGGAACAGCTGCATTGGCTATTTCGATGCATCTTGGTGAGTGACTGATTGCTTTTGAAGGCTTCAGGAAGATGAATGGAGTGCCTGAATGTTTTCTGATTTCATGTGGTGTACTTTGCTCTGTCCGATGGAACAACTTACTTCAATGCCAACCGACCGCTTCTTATCATATTACTCGAACCCCCGACGATACTGGTTTACGCAATGTGATTCCACCGTCACGGCAACCCGCAACAGGCCCTCGCTTGAATTACAGGGAGCCTCCATTGGCTTACAGGCCTCATAACGCTACCTATGTTGCCCTTGGTACTGCTTTCCTGTGGTTAGGATGGTTTGGATTTAACGGAGGTAGCACTTTGGCGGCGACTGAGCGCGCTGCCAATGCCTGTTTCGTTACAAACGTGAGTGTTATTCCATTTATGCATCGTCTTTTATCGTGCGACTCGAAAAATGTGTCCTGAAATACTATGACATAGTTATCGGCCTCTGTTGGCGGTTTCACTTGGATGTTGATGGATTGTTTTCTCGGAAATGGCGGATGGTCTGCGGTTGGGTTCTGCTCGGGGCAATCGCGGCCCTCGTCGCTATAACGCCGGGCGCTGGCTATGTTGGTGCCCCAGCTGCAGTTCTCTATGGGTTCCTTTCTGGTGTAGTTTGCAACTTTGCCACCCAACTCAAGTACCGTCTTGAGATCGACGACGCGATGGATATCTTCGCGACCCATGCGATTGGAGGGGTCCTCGGGAATTTGTTGACGGGTCTGTTTGCCCAGGCGAGCATACCTGCTCGTGATGGAATTTTCATCCGAGGGGATGGCTGGATCATCATTATATCCAACTTTTGCATCAATTCGTTGATTCCGTTTCAGGCCTCGCTTGGTCGTTCATCCTCACAAGGGTGATTCTTTGGATCATGGATCTCATTCCCGGATTGAGCCTTCGTACAACACAGGAGGCTGAGAGAATGGGGATGGATGGTGCTGAGATGCAAGAATATGCGTATGTGCTAGAATTGGAACCGCACGTAGGTGGGGGAATGCAGGGGTCCCGAACAACATTGCCGGGCAGGAAAACGGAGAATCCTCCTCGTGATATACGGGTAGGATGACATGGGCAAAATGGGAGGCTTTTATTTGCACTGTGCACGCTCGAGTCAAGTCCATACGGTTAAGTGTGGATTGGGATATGTTGGGGATATCAACATGATTGGGATGGGGACTCGGGCTGACCATGGTAGATAAGAATTAATGGATATTTAACGTGTAGACTTCCTGGTGCTGGGGGAAATCCCTCGGACGCGTGACATAAAACCCAAGTACAGATAAATTACAGCGCGTGTTGGAATCGTCCATGAGTCTCTCCTGAAGTACAGCTCAATCACGCTGTCGAGGAGACATCCGAAGCTGAAATTGCGAAGACCAGTAGGAAGTATGGCTATGGCAAGCCACTCAAGATTAAATACATGGGCGTTGGAAGCAGGAAGGTTGAGACCGTCACATTTTATAACACTTTCAGGCCCTCGAAATTCGCATACACTACCTCGCCACCTCTGCCGCCCACTGAAACTCTTCTTCCTATCTGTATCACCTCGGATATTGGCTCGAAGTGGTCTGGAAGGTTGTGGAGATATACCAGACCATTTCGCGACCGAGTGAAAAGGCAGTTCTGATCAAGGACAATGGGCAAGGTTGGGTCTGGTTGGTACGTCGCCGCGAATGCTCCATCGGGACGGGCTGTTAATGACTCCGTCCATGTGCCAGTATTGAGGTAGATTGTGTAGGGACCTTCAGAATTCTCCGAGACTTTCCATCCACGCACCCGAAGGACTGTACCGTCCTTGGAGTAGGATATATGGTAAGGTGCCGGAAAACTGGCCTGCTGGGATTGAACCTTCTTGACGACTTCAGTCAGATTCACTCGCTTTGTGCATTGTCCGGAGGCGATGTTCCAGACCAGGATAGATAAATCTCGCGAGGCAGAAACGAGCTTCTCTCCATCCGGGGAGAAGCATGTGCACGTAACAGAATCAGGATGTCCGCGCAACAGAGCTGACGCAGCATTGGGATTCCCGGAATCCGCTATCCGGATGATACGGCTCTCCTCCACACTCACCGTGCAGCGAGCATTTGATGCAATTTCAAACGGTTCGCCCCACAACCAATGTTCCGCAGCCGTCACTGCGTCCCAAATGCGGATCGAACGATCACCCGAACCTGACGTCACCATGGTTCCGTTCGGGGAGAACGTTACGGCATACACCCTACCAGTGTGGCTAGCGAAGGTGAAAACGTGAGTCCACCCCTGTCCATCGGCACGCCATAAGGAGACGGATGAGTCCGCAGAAGCGGATGCGATCCATTTGCCATCCGTCGAACAAGATACGGAGTACACTGCGTCCGAGTGGTTTTCGAGTCGCAGCAGGTTGTCATGCTTACCAAAGATGTCCAGGACACGGACTACGTGATCCCTACATGCAAGTATCACCCTTTCGCCGTCGGGATGAAAGGCGAGGCAGAATATGGGACTGAACACGTCGATTCGACCAATTTGTTCCCCAGATGCGGCGTCCCAGACTCGAACGGACTCGTCATATGATGCGGATGCCAAGCGTCGTCCATCTGGCGAATACGCAACAGAAACCACAACATCGGTGTGGCCTAGTAGAGTGCGGATGTGCGAACCATCAACGGCATCCCAAATACGTATGGTTGTATCTCCTGATCCTGACGCAAGGCGAGTCCCATAAGGGCTGAATGCAACGGAGTTAACGCGCTTGGAATGACCGGCAAGGCGTCCAAGTCTCCCTGAGCCGTCGACATTGCGAATGCAGATCAAGCCATTCTCGCACGCGCACGCCACTTGCGAACTGTCTGGGGAGAATGTCACATGGACACAGTCGAAGGGCAAGTCCAATTTCGAGGTTCTGGCTCCCGTGATTGCGTTCCACAACCAAATGCATTTATCCCTGAAGGCAGACGCCAGCAAGGTACCATGTGGAGAATACGCTAGTGAGCAAACGGCATATGGATGGTCTGGGAGTTTCAAGGAAATACGACCTAGAAAACCCTGCGTGTCGCCCATCCTTGTGATTACGACGGCTTTACATGAAGAAGTTGGGGATGCAGATTCGAGCGTTGGTAAGGCGGAAAATACGAGCAACGGATGTTCGCAAAGCACGCGTTTTGAGCGCAGGATAAAACGATAAACGTCAAAGATGAACAAGCGGAGCTTTTCTGGCACTTGATCGTGTCTTCGCTATAAGCAGAATGAGTCTGAATCAATGACACAAAAGGTATGGTACCCGCCATCCACTGCTCCAACCGATGCAAACCGAGGCAAGCGGCATCAATCTCATCCATGATCCCCATTGCTACTATCCAGTATGAGAACCACTCGCGGATAAAGTGTTCTAACGCTCCGATCACCCCCGAATCTGGATAATCCACCTGGCAAAGAAGTAAGAACCAGCTTTTAGAAGCAAATTCAACCTCCGCGGGTATTGACGCCCGGAGTTCAGCAATGTCTCTCTTCAACCTGCCTCTTGGTTCGCCGAGCAGAGCCTGCTGGAAAGAAGGGAATTCAAGATGCCCAATTGTCCACAGAGCCAGTTCAAGATCTGCGGGGCCCGAACAATCCTGTCCCTTCCATTGCAATCGAAGCAAACCACTATCGGTCCTCGGTTTGACGGTGTCCTTTTCAAACTGCATAAAGTATTAGGTGGGACAGAGCTTCATCACGCAGTACCTACCGCGCGAAAGAAGGTATCTCTGATCTCTACGTCCATTGTATCCACTTTGTTTCGATCCAAACGTTGGAATATCTTGAGATTTCCGCCTGCCGAACCTACCCATGAGGCCAACTTGGCGGTAAGATCGCTGCTTGTGACAGGCAACTTGAATAATCCGGCAAAGAATCAATGAAGGGTGATACCAACTTTGCGAACTGTCTGCGAAACTTTCTTGCTCCAGGAACGCTACTTAATCCATGGATATGCTCGTAGAGAACTGCTTTGCATTCACATAGCAGCTGGATCATGGATGAGTGGAATCCACTGCGCAGTTTCGCTTCTTCGACACCGCAGCAAAAGAGGAGTTCCTAAATTCACAGTGTCAGACAACGTTCATCCCGGGACAGTATATGAACATTTTGGGCCCCAATAATATGGGCCAATTTGGAAAATGCCTCTATGATGAGCCTGTCATGCGTCATCGCGACCAAGGACTCTACCTGGGCAACTAATATTGGAACCCATGTAGGAAGCACTTTATACACCCTGGCCTTTATTACCCTACGACGGCCGGTAGCCATGGTCGGACAGCTTAACTGCGCTTGGCCGCTAAAACTACCGCCCAAAAATTGAATGCAAATTTCTTGGACGATTGACGCAAAGAAACGGTTCTCCTACTGCGCTCAGTAAATAGCTAAATACAGTGTAAAACGCGTCCGCACCTCCGAGAGAGCGTTTGTTTTGAAGAATTCCTCACGAACGACGTCCAGAGATTTGAAAAGAGGCTTGAGAGGGACGGGTGAATTAAATTTGATGACAGCGTCTTCTTGGGCCCCTTGTTCGAGGACACCGTTGATGGACATACCCAAGCTCGCCTAAAAGGGAAGCCCAAAGGTTGGGAAGTCGGGGGGAATTCTGAAGCAGGGATCACTTACGAGATCCTGGTACAGAGAAGTCTTGAATATATTTCCACTTTTTTCGAGTTGACGGCGGTCCAAGCGAATCCATGGGTTAGGGTGATGGTTCTTCCTCACAACTTCAAGGAGTAGGTAGTGATGGGTCTCCCGGGTACAATATCTAACTAAGCGAGTGACGGTGGCCTCTTCTGCTGCCTCGCTGCGATATAATTCTGCACAGAAGAAGCCAAGGAGGTACTCCTTGGCCCCTCTGAAAGGTATCCCGCAGAGAATATCTTTCTGAATCGAGCGTCGCAGATAGGCTTGATCGATGGGTTCATTCGACTTCATGGGGGTCTTTGTTAATGAGAATGTTCGTTGAAGAGGACGATGGACACCCTCGTCCTCATCCTGCCCACTCAAGTCAACTTTGGAGTCCTATTCTCGACGATAAGGCAAGGGGGAAGTCTTCGCGAACGACAGTCGTCATACCCTGTTGGTGGTTTGAGATGGAAACATTTACAGAAGAGTTTCGTGGGACGGTTACGCTGGCGGTAATGTCCACAAGTAGCAATGACGAGTAATGTTGATGGTGGACGACACATGTTATATTATTCCAAAGGCCGACCTCGAGGAATGCACGAGGGATGTCCCTCCATGCCTCCAAAACTCTCAAATGTGCACAGGCGCTAGTCCACCGCACCGGAGCAGCCAGGCGGCCTGATAGAAGCTGCCCCAACCCTGAGTCGATTCTGGCGTTGCTGCACAACTGAAACCGAGTTCCGATCGACAGCTTTGAAATTTGGATACTCTAACTCAATTTCGAAGATAATTCCCACACTCCCGACGCACTTGGTGAATTCACGGTGGGAAGTACCGCGCTATCGTTTGCTCCAGTTAACGCTTACGGAGGCTGGAATGCCATGTCCTATACCAGTTACGTTGTGGATCGTCCCCGAGGCATCATGTGTGGCTCCGGCTCTTGCGCGTAGGAAACCACTGGGTGTGGCAGCGTGCACAGAGACGCCAGGCTTCCTGCAGGCTGTAGTTTATGTTAAGCCCCTGGAAACGTGGGCGCAATGTTTCGTGTTTTTCAACATCAATTTGCATTGGCCCAACAGGGAGTGTCACACGCGTGCGCGCGCATCAGTGATTCTACTTTCACATATAGTACTAAAGCGTGTTATCGCTCAATTTGAATACGGATGCCGCTGCCTATTAATAATAGTAAGCTCAATCAAATGTTGTTTCGCATCGAAGGCTTCTGACCCCGTCGCAGAACATCTCAGTTAATCAGAGCGCTAAAACAACGAACAGTCGGCACGAGTGTTCCCCTACCGAACATCCGGACCCTCAATTCTGGTTGAATTGCAGCCTCATAGCCGTGCCATGTCTGATTCAACACCCCGTATAGCTGACAGAAGATGCGAAGGTGGGGATAAGGCGGATCTGGATGCCCTGGTACGCCTCTTCAAGGAGTTTTCTCAGAGGCTGGATGACATCATGTCCGTCAAGTCGGACTCCATTCATGGTGAACCAGACCATATCCGTACATGTATGCAGCCTTATTTATGTGTCCCAATTTCACTGAATGCGATACGCCGTTTCTTCGTCCATTATAGCTGACAGTACTGCGGAGCACGGTAACCAGAGGCTGCGCTTGGAGGATTTTGAGAGGTAATCTGCACTCTTTCTGACAAACGACGACAGCCTATCTTTATGAGGGGTCATTTCGTAGTAAAATGCGGCAGCTAAGCGAAGTTGTGAAAGGGATCGCTGACGCCGTCAAGGATCTTAGATCGGCATTCCATCTAATCAACGTGGCACTCGGACTCTGCGCTCGTTTGACTCGAGTTTCCCGGCTTGTGCCTGTCATTGCCTTCCCGTCGGGGCTTAAGGGAGGGGAGGAGAGTAATTCGCAACTGCTAGCAACTAAACGACGCCAAACTGCGTCACAATTTCCCGGGGAGGACGGGTTGACTCCAGGAGTTCCCCCACTTCGAATGGAGGATCTTCCTGAAGAGTTTGAGAAGCTCGCGCGTGGTGTTGACGTGTTCAATGCAGCTTTGAAGACCCTTCCTGGCTGTCATGAAGTCCCAGTCTACATCGCGCGGGGCGTTGACTCATCTTTAATGGATCTGACACAAGACCTGAGATATTGGTCTCGCAACCTGCACGACTTTGAAGGTGAGTATTTCTAGCCTCTTTCGGTGCATCTTGTCAATTCGGTGTTTCAGGGAGGATCCATACCGTTGTCGTGCGGCAACATGTTGGCGCCATAGCAGATGAAATGACACTTCATTTGACTACCGTGATAGACGCGCTTAGGAATTTTATCCGCTTGGGTTAGTAACCATGCTATGAGCTGCCATTTCTTCATTTATGAAATTCATTACAGGTTTACCTACCATTCTTCGGTCCGAACGACAGGAAACGTTTCGAAACCTATCGACGGTTGCAACCCTCTTCGCTAGCGTATCTGCATCGACTATCCAGTTCAGGCGAGTCACCTTTCCCCACCTTTGTGGCGCAACAAAGTCAATTTTTCCAATGTAGTTATGGAGCAACCAATACCAGAGTCGCGCAGGCAGTCAATCTATTTTGGCTCACCTCACTGGTTTTCTCCATTGCTAGTGCAATTAACAGTCAACTTAGTTATCAGTGCGTCGAGAATACTCATGCTGGTCTGAATTCTCAATTGACCAGGTTCCACCCTCAGGTGGTCTTCAACAGTATATGCTACTCCGATTTCGGCACTTCCATGGTGGGCCGCCATGTGGATCCTCAGAGCGCCATTAGCCTTCCTAGTTGTTTCGGTGATTTCGTGAGTGGCGCGCTCAGCTTGCCAGCAAACAGCTTGCTGTGCTGTTCATGCCGCTCATGCCGTCCCCTTACCAATGTTAGGTTTTCCATAGGCATCGTCTGTTTTTCTTTTTCAAATTATAGCCATGAGCCGTATATTCCCATCTGTGTCACTGCCGCTTCTGCGATCTCTGCAACGGCACTTCTTTTCATTAGCGTCTGGTTCAGCGCCGATTATTATGCCTTCAAGAATAGAAAGAAGACGGGGGTATGTTAAAGCATTCTGACATATGGTAACACTTCTGACGGAAATACCTTCTCGCCAACTTGAAGGAGGAACTTGAGTATTTATTCCATTCCTCATCGCTTTTTTACTTGCCTTGGGAATGGTCCCGTAATCAGCTTCACGCGGTGGTTAGGTTTTTCAACTATGCCACCCACCCTGTTCGGTTCTGGTTCCGGCGACATTGGAGGTGGTTCGCATTGGTATTCATGTATTTGGTTCATCCTGATTTTTTTCTGGCACGGAAATGACTTTCCAACGGACTTCACCCCTATAGAACTTGCGTTCTCCCGCTGGCCTTAGTTTTACTATTCCTCTTCCTTCTTTATGACAAATTCGAAGTCGAGGTTGACCAGGCATGCAGGTGGACCCAGGAACTGTTCCGATCAATCCCAACTCACTTCAGGCAAACTGGACGTCAATTTCTGGTTTGGTGGCGAGGCCAGGCATCCGTTCTCCCGACCATGTCATCTGAAAGAGAGCCTGAACTTACAGAAGGAGGTAACGCGGGCCAGCCGCAAACAAGTGTGTTTCCATTCTGTGCGTCCCTTACTAACGATGACCCTTGGACCTCAGGGTTCGGCACAGCACGTGGTTTTGGTGTAAAAACCCATGCACCAAATAAATTCCAGGAAGGTCAAGAGGCAATACGGCGCAGTCGGGAGCTACCGCCTAAGATTCAGAGGTTCCGCGAAGTAATAGTTAAAGTGATCGAGAGGAATCGCCTTTCCAGGATAGAATCGATTGCTTCAGCTCTCAAGTCCCTGCAGCCAATACAGAGACTAAAGGAGCACGCAGCGACGATATATGACATCAAGTTTAGGTCTGACGGACGATACTGTGAGCCCTCTATTACACTTATACCAGTGTTTTTGTTGAATATCCATGCCGAGACAGTAGCAACCTGTTCTGGGGACCAGACAGCGGTCATATGGGATATAGAGGACTCTCTGGAAGTCCGTCGACTGCATTTGCAAAACACAAGCCATCAATCCTGTCTTGCCTGGCGGCCCAATCATCCCCACGTCACGATAACATTGGCAAAGGGATACGTGAATCGACCGTTTTTGGTATGTCCTTACTGAGTAGAAGTGTAACATCCTCTTCATTTCGTCGTTGCGTAGGGCAGTGTACGATATCATCGCATTCACCGACAAGATGCGTCGGTTCCGTGCATCGCTTGGGTGCCATCGGGTCTCTCCGGCCCACTTATTTATTCAGCGGGCACCTACATTTATCTGACAAGAGTAGACATGAACGGGGACTTCAGACACCTCATCCAAGCATTTCCCCAGTTTCTGCGGGGTAATCAAGAACTGTGGAGCGTGAACCTTGGTTATACTCTCAATGACATGGCAATCACCCTGGACGGAAAGAGGCAGGTCTCGCTCTGCAGAGCATATGGTAACAATGCTGATTGTCATCCATGAAGATTATTAGGTGTCGGCACCGTAAATTCTACTCCAGATAAGGACCAAATCAAACCTTCACCGAAATCTCGTGTTGAACGGCGAATCATGAGTAAGTCCATTAAGATGGGAGTATAGAGATGGTTTGACTAGATCACTGGCTTAGTATTTGATATCCAGGAAAAATTGATCATTTAGCAAGTCACTCTCTCGCCCTAATCGGTGCATGGTCGGTGACCTCTGCACCAGCGATATCCCGACCTTTGAAGACGTTCGAAGATTAAGTTTATCTGCTTCAGGCGAACTGTTGCTTGTCACATATGAAGAGAATGTACGCCATCACAGCGCCAACTCTAGGACAGGATTCCTATCTCGTCTCCATATAGATTCCTCCCAAGCTGTTTCGCGTTTATCCGACGTGGCTAGTCCACATCCATACATTTTCTGCTCCAGATACAAAGGAGAATGCAGTTTATGGTCAGTTTGGTATTTCAGGCCCAACATCCGGGGGACCGGTGGAGGATCAGATCATTGTTTGTGCCAACAAAAGTAAGTGGTCCAATTGATTCTTCAGACTCAACATATCCCTGAATCCCGGCTGTAGGGGGTGACGTCTTCATATGGGATTGCGGAACATACCGCCTTCTTCATACATTTAACATGGCCATCCACCCGGACCACACCGTCACTGGAATAGCATTCACCAGTAGTAGGACTCACGAAGTTGAAGCCAGGTGGATTAAGAATGTCCGATCAGTCCAGTCACATTCCCGCAGGATGTTGAGGGTCGCAATCGCATCCAGCGATGGGGCCGTGAGTTTATGGAGTTCGATTTGGGATCCCGATGCTCCTGTCATGCAAACTCCCCAAGAATTGCCAGCCGGCTAGCGCACCAGCGGAATTCATATCCCTGAACAATCGTATAAACCGCTGGTCTCCTTATTTGGTTGTGGCTTATTCCCTCGCCAATTGTGAGCCCTACCTCGGCTGGGTCAGGAGTGTTGCATGGGAGTCCCTAATAACGAATGTAATTGTAGAGACAATGTCTGAGCTGACGAATTCAGCGGAGAATCTCGATGATGAGCCGTGAGGCTATGCCGGGGCAAAGCGGGGAAAACAATGGCGAGCCCCTAAGAGGTGCCTGTAGGAGGTGCCACCTCCGGGTGTATGGGTGGCGAACACAGATGTCGCAGTTAAACGTATATAGCCGGCGCAGAGCAGTACTCTCTCTCGCGCGCACACGTCACGTTTTATTGTGATATTACTGTCAACTTCCCTCTCCGATGAGGGGCAGAGGTGTCGAATGAGCAAAGGAACACAAAAATCCAGTGAGGCTCAAGTCTCAGTCGACGAGCTAGCATTGTGTTGGAATCCAAGTCATGATGCCGCTCCGGCAACATGTCCCGCATGCGGTGCTGATGCGCATGCGCAGCATCCCACACCTATTCCGACACCGCCTCCCTGACATGTCTGTGCGCGCTTAGCATAGCCTAATCGTAGTATAAGTACCTTGTATTCACAGCTAATGACACTCATCACGAAAATCGGACAGGCAACTAGAGCAAGGTCCCCTGGTCCAGAGCACTCCGGAGGCTCCAGAGCACCTGGGAGCATCTGGACCATGTGGGAGCGCCAGTCCGATTTTCATGATGCTCGTCGATCCAATGGCCACTGTCTCTTAGATTTGAAGTATCTTTTGAGTTCTATCTCTTTGTCGTCGCAAGTACAGCCGCCAAGTGCCTCGTCTATATCCGGCCAGCCATAACAACCCACTGTGTTACGGATGAATGCA
The DNA here is from genome assembly GCF_015039405.1 of Cantharellus anzutake. Lineage (NCBI taxonomy): Eukaryota > Fungi > Basidiomycota > Agaricomycetes > Cantharellales > Hydnaceae > Cantharellus > Cantharellus anzutake. Next base: position 99,468 of record NW_024067136.1, on the reverse strand, counting down.
CAGCCGATCACCGCCCGAGGCTAGTTCAGGCAGAGTTAATTTGCAACTTGGATTAAATCGCATCTCTTCGCCCTTGGAATCTTCCATGAGCTCTAGAGCCCTTCCTGATGGCGCGAACGGGTATTTGGAAGCACAGAAGGACCGATCCTCACAGGAGTTGACGTCAGACAAGTTTCAAGTAGAGACGTCAATTCCATGTTCATTCCCACTACCCGGAGCGCTTGCTGCCAATAGCTCTGCTCGGCACTTACAGCGGATGTACACTGATGTTTCTCTGTGACCGTAGAAGACTGCACTGTCGCTGTGGCGGAATCCAATCAACTATGGTCCACGCTACTACTACTGATTGTATTGAGTTTGAACTGACCCTATACGGGTATTGCGGAAGGCAATCTAGGGACTCGCCACATTGTACTCCAATACTGAGATGGCACATTTGTTCTCCGGCACACTGATGACGGGTTCACATGACCTCATTCGGTGCCACGATATAGTGTTCAAATTCAAGGACGCGATTTCAGCGTAGTCTCACAATTTATGATCCAAGCACTAAATCCCCGGACGATGAGTCCATCACCGAACCTCGCACGATTCAGTCACCTGGGATGTTGCACTATGGGAACTACTATGCTGCCCGTCTGACGCACTGCTACTAGGGGTTCTACCGGCCAAGTTGACTTGACTTCAATGTCACCCACATCCCATTCTACTTTAGTAGAGGCTGGAATCCTGCCCACATCCCATCTATCTCCATATCAATTGCACCAACGGTAGCACCCTTAACGAATAAGCCTAAGTAGGACTGCTATTGGATACATTACCTACACGCAATGAGTCTGGGGAGTGTGGGGTCAGTGTGAGGGTGACTGATGTTGAGAGAGGTAAAGAGTAAACGGAATGCGAAAGGCGTCCTTGATGCGTAATTTGTGGTCTCATGAATTTTTATCTAAAATGTAACTGCACATGTAAGTCGTGTTCAAGCGTACTTTATCAGCATTGGACTGTCCTGTAATGAAACAAAATTCTAACGAGAAGGGCGGTATATACAGCTATCCAAAATGTGGGAGGAGCAATGACCAAGATGGGGTTTGGTATAGATCAGGTGGAGGTGAACGCAGAGAGGTGAAGGTAAGTACAAGTAAGATAACCCGTGCAATGGCATAAACAGGTCCACTGAGTAGTACTACACCTGCACCAACGTCGCTAACATGATCAACTGCAGCATGACCAGCAACCCATACGCTCAACGCTAAAACGACAGGAGCCGCTGTAATGTATATCGCTGAAATCCGCCACAGAATCATCTCCACATATGTTGGAAAGGGAAATGACCAGGCAAAGCAATGTATTCCTCCGAAAATGATCCCAGTGGCCGCAAATATGAAAGCAAGTCCCGGGGTCCCGACCTCCTTGACAGGAGTTGTTGGATCTGCGCCTGTCTCCACTTTAAGTGCTTGTTGATTCGTCTCGGAAGTTGGGGGGAACTCCTCCGTCACATGGATTGGAAATTGAACATTAACGGGTTTATGCCACCACAACACGTAAACAATGACATTCAGTGCCACATACGCCAGTGTCATTGTCTCGAGTTGTGATCTGTGCAAACGGCCTGCCCATCGTCCAGTGTATTGGGTGATGAACCATAAAAATTGAATGACGATTATCAATTTGGCGAACGGATCCCTTTTGCTTCGGTCGAGAATTTTCTCCTTCGTTATTGCGGCCTTTCTAACATCCCCAAACTTCTCAATTATGCCGGGGTATTGCTGCAAGTCGTTCAGATCCACCGTTCTTCCTTTTGGTAGGTCGTAGAAGCCATTCATGGTGACAAAGTACGAATGTGTAAGGGTCCACTCTTGTGTTAAGTACAAGTCAGGGCTTCGTCCTTTCCTACTTTCCCATAAATTCCGGGCGCACCTTCTACCTTCTTGCATTTCTTTGATATTCTCCAGGATGTCAAGAATTCCTTCCATGCGATCGTCAAAATGAACTCCGGTGAAACCAGTGAAAGTGCCATTAATTCGATGCGGGGCCATTTAAGCGACCAGGAACTATAATAGCGCCCTGGTACGTTTGGGTGTACTGCCGTCCAAATGCATGCAAACACGGTAAGGAGACAGCTATAGACGATGCACCACATCGTTCGGCAATTCCGGAGATCGCTGCAAGCATCAGATACATCCAGCAGGAAATTAGTCGTGTTGTGAGGGTAGACGGGCGCTGAATAAACACTGTGGACAAGGAGAAGAAAGGTGATAAGAGCAGCCGCCATAGGAATGCAGGTGCAGGCAGGCTACCAGGTGTTAGACCAAGGATGGGCTTTATACTCTAGACTGGCGCGCGGCGCCGCATGCTGTGCCTTCTCACGGAGCCTCCTCAAGGCTGCAGGCCAATAAATATTTTCAGGGGTCCCAAAGCAATTTAGCCCATTCACACACCTTAGATGACTCACGGCGAAGCGATGACTGGAAGGTACAAGCAATTCAGTGTGTGAGGTTTAGCCGATGGACTCCAACTCAACGGAAGAGTTCCGGCTCAATAGGGTCGCACTGAATGTTATTCGACTGCTTGTGCTAGGAGTATGGGCACGTGGAATCAGAAAATTAAATGAGATAGCACCCGAACGTCGAAGAGGAATCCATACAGGCCTTTGGATTTAATATATTCGAGCGGCGGGGAAAGATTGGTTCATAATTGAGTGGTTACGACACGTTGAGCGCCCAGGTGAAGGAGGTTGACACCGTCAAGGAAACCTCCAGGAGACACCGAAATGAGAAGGTATAGAAACCATACTGTACTGGTCCTTATTCTTGGAAAGTAGGGGGCCGAATCCCTATTCGCCCAGAAAAGGTGTGTTGAGATGCTTCGGCATGGAACCAAAATTAATTAATCTACCCCTTATTGGTTTCTCAGGAATTGTCAGATGAAATTCGCCGTATATAGCCGCAAGGTACATAACATGTGTTCGCAGAAGTGGAGTTACAAGTTGGCCCGTATCCATTGCAGGTGGACGTACATGATACCGTAATTGAGTTCTATCCATACAGTAAGGCCGACGTCAACATCTTGTTCAGGTCGGAACACACGGTTATGAATAGACCGGCTCGTACCCTGTGTGCTCATTAGAACAGCTGAATCTCCCAACACCGCACCGCTCCCATTACACATGTGGTATCTGGAAGAGGAATTCCAGCTACACCGTTCCAGACATTGACGGTCAATGATCAACAGTGTATCGGTTAGATACGATGTCGCGTTATTGATAAAGCGCCAGGTCCAGTGACGAGCGGTAGAAGCCAGAATAATCCCATAGAGTAGTTGATTTGCGAGCGGTCAGCCGATCGTATCCGATCATTGTATAGACGTTCACTTGGGAAACATAGAACCAAAAGGGATGAGACACCAGGAGAATACGACCCAAGAGGGCAAGAGTGGGTGGCATAGGATGCAAGCACTCGCTTGAAGATTGGGCAAGTGCCATGAAGACTGGGACGCTTTCTTTAGCCCTCGTAAACTGGGCGGTGGTCCCAAAGAAGTTTGAGAGAACATATATCACACTCCCCAGACGGCGAGACTATTGGCAATCAAGAGTCCAACTGTTACCCAACAGTCGAACGCCTAGTCACCACCCAGTAAGACTATCTCCCGGAGTAGTGCTTACGACGACGGAGGTACGCATCAGTACCTATTACTTCGATTCCAGGAATCCCTTTGAGCCTTTGCGAAACCTCGCCACCCTTCACTTAGTTTCCTACGTCGTTTCTGCCACCATCTCCAATCCCAGCCAACCGCACTGGCCACTCCACACAATCTGCACGATCCGTAGCATCGATATGACTCCACAAGGCCGACTTTGAGCAAATCCCTGAGTCAAAGACAACGAAAGAGTAAGGGCAACATCTCGGATGCAGCGTTAGACTGAATCATGTGCACTCGGATCACGAATTGTGAGAAATCGAGCTGAAGCGAGGGCTGTGCGTTCTCGAAACTAGATCAGCGCCGAGCAAGGACACGTGAATCGTCCTCTTTTGGGACCACTTTTCGTCTCATAGCGTTGAAACTCGATAGCTCGCGACAACAGTTGATCAAAGGGCGAAAAATTCTGCTGCTGTTACAGTCTCATTTCCTCGCCACACATGTGATACTTCGTACCTCCAACCGCTTAGGGACGCTGACGATTGCGTTTGGGGACGGGGACGAGTCATCAACCGACCGCCGGTGCTATTCAATAATCGAGAGCATAGAATGAACTGACGTCGACGTCAGATAGATTGAAAGCAGAAATGTTGATCGAGTCTGCTGTCGACAGCTCCACTCGGCAACTACATCAAGTGCAGCCCGACAGTATTCGGCGTCCACTGTCCGAGGATGCAAGTTTACTAATCCTCCACAGATGGAATACTTTATGGCATTCGGCATTCGGCTGAAGGGGATCAACTCAGTTGTCTGGTTAATTTGAGACCTTGACAAACTGTGCCACGCCGCTACATCAAGTCCAATGGTGGTTTGTTTTGGCTGCGGCTCGGTCAGTATCAGACTCTAAAGGCAAATTTGTCGGCACAAACACATGTAAATACTAGTTAATTGAGCAAGATGTGTGCGCCAACGAGCATAAACGGGAGCGCGCGCATGGAAAGCGGAAGGAATACGAAACTGGGAAAACTCAATCAAGTGGCTGTCCAATCCGTCCGGTCGATGCCTTCAAGCACGTTTGAACTCTGTTGTAAGCGGGCTTGCCTACTTTGCAGTCTCTGCTCTTCACTCATTTGCCTCACCTGTAGGGAACAACACTGTGTCTCTAATCGATTATCCGAGGCTTCTGATCACTTCACAATGGACGCATCGTCCTGACCCTTAGAAGTGACCGAAATTGTAGTTAGTAAACGGCGAATGTGTAGCATAGCGTTTATTCCTCGTAAAACCAGCACCTGTCTGAGGTAACACAAAGCGTTCTTTCTTCGGGTTATTCGTCCTTGACCTTTCCATTTTCAACCCCCCATTGTGCGTCTTAACGTAATCCGCTCATTTGCTACTGCTTCGTCGTTTGTTGATGCCCCGCTTCGGATCCTGCAGTTATTGGTCGTTCATGTGTCTGTCAATTCACACAGGTCTTCCTTTTGCCCCGACCTTATGTCCGCTGGTTTGTTTGACAGGCTTCCTCGTTTATCCGGTGATCGTGGCCCCGAGACCATACTCAGGTGCTGAATACGCTCGGGGGGTAACAAATGCTCTGGACTTACCTAATGTTGGGCACGTTCAAGTAATCCTCCTTTCTGTCTGTCGTCTGCTGCTACTCGCGTACTCCGCCGCCCAATTGTTCCCTTTCGATCCGCCGCCGCAGTCCCGTTCAAATCACGATCCGTTGGCATCACTTGGTGTGGCGGTGTGGCGCAGCTGGGCTTGCAAGGTTTCAAACTAGACAATTGACATTATCCCTTTCCACCCGGGTTGGGAGTTGAAGTCGCATTTTTGGACTCACATTTCTTGCTATGCGGACGATACCTTATGCTGAAAAAAAGCCTAGGACGCTGGCAGCTGTTCCTTCATTCGATGACGATGGGATTAGGGTTGCATGTACATACACCTATCCAAAATGCGGGAGGAATGATGACCAAGATGGGGTTTGGTATAGATCAGGTAGAGGCGATTGCAAAGAAGTGAAGGTAAGAACAAACAAGATAACCCGCGCGGTGGCGTAAACAAACCCAATGAATGCGGTCGCAAGACCAGGCGGCCATTCACTACCACCAACCCGTACACTGAACATAAAAAAGCCAGGGAAGACTGTAATAATTATCGCTGAAACCCGCCATAGAAGCATCTCTACATGTGTTGGAAAGCGAAATGACCATGCAAGGCAATGGATTCCCCCAAAGATCATCCCAGTGACTATAAATATGAGATCAAATTCCACGTCCCCGATCCTTGTCACGGGGGATATCAGATCTACATCAGTCTCCGTTTTAGGTGTCGGTTGATCAACATTGGTCCCGGAGGTCGGAGGATCAGGATTGGACTCTCTGGCCACATGGATTGGGAATCGAATGTTAACGGGTTTATGCCACCACAACACATAAACAACAACACTTAGTGCCGCATACGCCAGCGTCATTGTCTCGAGTTGTGATCTGTGTAAATGGCTTGCCCATCGTCCGACATATTGAGCGATAAACCATAGTAATTGAAGGACAATGATGGATTTAGCAAACGGATCCCCTTTGCTTCTGTCAAGAATCTCCTCCTTTGTTATTGCGGCCTTTCTAGCATTCCCAGACTTCTCAATTATCCCGGGGTATCGCTGCAGGTCGTCCCGGTAACCCAGCGCACTTTCCGCCGATGGATCAAAGAAACCATGCATGGCGACAAAGTATGAATGTGTAAAGGTCCACCCTTGTTACAAGTGCAAGTCAGAGCCTGATTTTTGCATTCTCCTTAAATTCAAGGCACACCTTCAACATTCCTGCATTTCTTTGATATTTCCCAGGATTTTAAGAAATCCCTCCATGCAAATACCAGAATGATCTCTGGTGAAAGCAGTGAAAGCAGCGTGAAGCCGACACGGGGTGATCTAAACGACCAGGCACCATAATAGTGCTTTGGCACGTTTGGGTGCACTGCTGTCCAAATGCAGGCAAAGACGGTAAGGAGACAGCTATAGACGATGCCCCACATCGTTCGGCAATTTCGGAGATCGTTGCAAGCATCAGATACATTTGGTGGGAAACTAGTGGCATTGCGAGGGAAGATAGGCGCTGAAAAAACACTGTGAGCAAGAAGAAAGGTGGTGATAAGAGTGGTTGCCATCGTGCGGAGTGCGGGTATAGGCACATCAAACATGGACTGAGTACGTACGTGTAGGCAGCTTTATACTGTGGACTAGTTTCCTTACGTATGTTGTTTTGTTAGCCATGTTTGGGGCTCCGAATTACATCTAGCTCATTCACAGTTCTTCGATGACGCAGTGAAGCAGTCTCCCCCAAAAAAAAAAACAGCCAAATTCCGCGTGAAGGGCACGCATGGTGAGCTCTTACATAAGCACGCAGAGAAAAGGGGGACATCGATCCTAAACGCGTTATTATAAAAATAAAATAAAATAAAACACCGCGCGCGCGGTTTGGATGGAAGGCCTAGCTGATTGACTATTTAGAAAAATGGTGGGCACTCACCATTTATTTTTTGCTATGCTTGCTGAACTTGTGCGAGCTTGTATGTGATCAGAAATAATTGATTCACACTTTATAGTAAACCTCCTGAACAAACCGAAAACGAGAAGCACATCACGCAGATCCGCAACTGCGTAGTCTCGGAAATGAATTACCGCATTTTCATTCGGATGCACGTGTTGAACACCATGGGGCCAAGGCTACATAATGAATTCCCTCTTCTTGGGACCTTTCAGAGAAAACTCGGGAATCCCTGTTGAATGCGAGTCGCAATCCTCGTCAGACAGTGAATACCCTCTCACAGCTCCTGAACCATCGAGGTCAAGTCAGCCCCGGTCAGTCCCGAAGCCCGCGTGATCCTAGCCCAACCCCCGGTTGCCGGAACGAAGCTAACAAGTCAGTCAGGGCACATTCCACAGCGGGCCCGCACAGTGGCATGACCATTTGTTGAGTTTATTCATACTATAACCCCGTATTAGAATTCTTGGGATCGTAGCGTACGCTGAGGCCATCCTCGTTCCTATTGGAGCCAGCACCCGTTTGAGGCCACGCGGCGTTTTGTGGTCGGGTCATCCATGAGACTTTATCCCTGGCTCTTCACTTCCGGAACTTCACCGTGCGCCTTGTCGTGTTTTATTTAACGCAACCCGCTCATTCGCTATTGCTTGGTCGCAAGTTGTTCATGGGGTGTTCTTGCACTTATTGGCGGTGCATATGTTGACCGTTTCGCATGGCCGCCACCCGGTGTCTGCTGCACGTCTGATAGGCCTCTTGGTTTATCAGGCGATCGTGGCCTTGAAATCTACTTACATGCTGGATTCACTTTGGGGTGCAAATGCTCCTGGTCAACCTGGGGCCATGCACAGAGCGCCAGCCATCGTGCATTATTTGCCACCGCATGCGTACTCTGCCATCCTTTTTCCTTTGGATCCCCGCCGAGCCTCGTTCAAGCCATGAACTGTATCTTGTCCAGTTGGGCTTAAGTTTCAAATTTACCAGACACCTGGTGTCGACCGTTTTCGACCGGGTGCTGTGGACATGAACGATTGAAGTCGATCCTCCCCATACACACCATGCTTTGTGCAGGACGCTGGCAGCTGCTTTTGTGAAGGGGGTTCGTCATCGACAAACAACTGCAATAACACGCTTCGTCTGACTCTGTCAATCTCTTAGATGTCATTCAAGTCCCCACCCCCATAGATCGCCATGCCAGTCCTGTCAACGGTAGCACAACTGCTTCCACAGTAGATTAAAATCAGAAGCACAAATGTGCACATATCTATCCGAGATGCGGGAGAAATGAGGTCCAAGACGGGGTCCGGTATAGATCAGGAGGAGGTGAACGCAAAGAAGTGAGAACAAGATAATCCGGGCAGCGGCGTAAGTAATTTCCATGAGTGCCTCGAATATTAAAACTATGGCGGAGCGAGAATCAGCGGAGTGATCGCCAGACACTATGCCTACACCAAGAATCTCAGCCACAGCAAAACGATACCAATCTTCAACACGGCGGGAACTGGTTCTGCGTCTCGACATGGACAGAATAGGGGACGCTATCATATGTATCGCTGAAATTCGCCACAGAATCATCTCTGCACGTGTCGGAAAGGAAAATGACCATGCAAAGCAATGGATTCCACCAAAGATGATCCCAGTGGCCACACCAGCCCAAATAGGACCATATCCAACGATCTCCGCTAGAGTGGGATTCAGAACTGCCCCATTCTCCAGACTGGGCGCTGGCTGATCGGCATCGAGGTCCTTGGAATTCGGAGGATCAGAACGGTTGGAATCTTCCGTCACGCGGATCGGGAATCGGATGAGAGTAGGTTTATGCCACCACAGCATGTAATCGATGACACTTAGTGTCGCATACGCCAACGTCATTGTCTCGAGTTGCGATCTGTGTAAATGGCCCGCCCATCGTCCGATGTAATGAATGATAAACCATAGTAGTTGAAGGATAACGATGAATTTTGCAAACCAGTCCCCTTTGCTTCTGTCAAGAATTTCCTCCTTTGTTACTATAACCTTCCTAGCGCCATTCTCCTTCTCAATTATGCCGGGGTATTTCCCGAGGACATCCAAAGGATTTTCGCTCCTTTTGGGAACTACTGCTGCTCCTTTGGATGGGTCAAAGAAACCGTTCATGATGACAAAGAATGAATGCGTCATCGTCCATCCTTGTAAAAAGTAGAGGTTGTCATGTGTATTTCCCCTTGAATTCAGGGCACACCTTTGATCATCTCGCATTTTCCTGTTATTCTCTGAGCCTCCAAGAAATCCCCCAACGCTCCCCCTAGAAGGATTTCCGGTGTAACCAGTGCTAGGATCATCAAGTAACCGCGAGACGATCCAGACACCAGGGTACTACGATCATTGGGATTTCGTATGTTTGGGTGCACTGCCGTCCAGATGCACGCAACAATGGTAAGGAGACAGGTATAGATGATGCTCCACATAGTTTGGCAATTGCGTAGGTCATTACAAGCATCAGACACATATAGCGAGAGACTGATGTTATGAGGGAGGATAGGCACTGCATGAACACCGTAGGCAAGAATGAATGTGATGAGAGTGGTTGTCATCGGAGTGGGGATTACGGGCCTATCAGACGTAAACCAAGTATATGCTTTATACATACTGTGGACGCGGATGCGCGCGTGGAAGTTGCGCCGGCATGGAAATAGAAACGGTTGATTCCCTCTATTAGTTCCCCAGAATTGCCGGAGGACACGAGCAGCAGGGGATCTCATATTGAATACAACTTCTCGCCAGGCAGTTGCCGTCGAATAAACCTCCAAGCTTTCTGGACGAACCGAAATGAGAAGGTATGAGAATCACATCATGCAGGCCCGTAATCTCGGAAATCAAACGCCGTATCCTCATTCACTCAGAACAGATGCGCGTATTGAACATGCGCTAGCAAGGAGGCAAAGTTAATGAATTCCCTCCTTATCGGTTCTCAGGAACTGTCAAAGAAAACTCGACCACCAGGGAGTACCAGTTGAATGAAACCAGGCGAATCTTCGCCCGAGAGCTGAGGCCACCTGGCAACCTTCCAATCATCGAGGCCGACGAACCCTTGCTTAGTCCTGGACCTCGTACATCGCATTTCGTTTTCGAATCTTAGCCTACCACAAAGTAATCCGGGGTCGCAGGAGCAAGGCTACCAGTTGGCCAGGTACATTGCATAGCGGACCGCTAGAATCACTTATTGAGCTCATTCATGCAATGGTATTGCCACTTTCGATTAGCCCTGAATCTGCAGCCACGTAAAGACCTTTCCGTTGTATGTGCCTTGACCGAATGAAGACTGCTGGATCCGATGGGACTACTAGCAGTCAAGAGGTTCTAACCTGTTTAAGGTCCCAAGAATGCGTCAAGTGATCCTCAAGCTTCTCTAAAGAAACAATGAGAAGCATACCGTGGGGAACCTTGTTCGTGGGTTCTCGGATATTAAACACCTTATCCTCATACTTCAAACTGATGCGCGCGTTGAACTTTGCGCCTGGATAAAGCAGAAACAATGGATCCACTCTTCAGTTTCTCCAGAACCGTCAGAGGAACTCAAGGACCAAGCGATCACTGTTGGGTGCAACTCGTAAGTCCTCACCAGATGGCAGATGCCACCTCGCAGTTTCCGATCATCAAATGCCCGCGAGCCTTGCTCAGTCCTGGGACTCGCGCATCGCATTTCCCCCGAATGCTAGCCGAAAAGTAACCCGAAATGGCAGAAGTGAAGTCACAAGTTAGCCAGTTGTACATTGCACATCGAACCCGCAAGGTACCATAGTTATTCGTTGAGTTCGTCCACACGATGACGTTGGCACTTTCGATCAGGTCTGGATACATGGCTATGTATAGACCTGCCTGTACCTTGTGCGCGCTTTGAACAAATGGGGACCACCGGATCCGCAAAGCATCTCACAGCCCCGCAGCGAGTGTCCTGTGTAGATCCCGACTACACGGTTCCATATGTCAACATCAACAGACTCGTAGGTTCTGAGCCTTACGCTCACCACATCCGCCAGGCGCTGCTGGTTGTGAAGGGAGGAGAGCCCAAAGGGGTGACTGGAGGACGAGCCTAAAAGAAGGCTGTGAGAACAGCACTTCCTGAGCTCCTGAGTATAAGGCTACTGGCAGTCAAGAGATGCTGACTTGCTTGGATCCCAAGCGAACACTGTAAGGGCAGTCGCGAAATTAATGCTATAGTACACTGTTGGATTGCAGAGGACCGCACCCATATAAGAGGTTGAGAATGGCAAAAGCGCCTGAAACAGGTATGCGTAATGTAGTCATGCATGTGCGACGGATGGAACGTTAGGCAGACGAGCGAATCAACGAGTTCCATTCAGTGTGGTGCAGCAGAAACGCGATGAAGCAGCTACTTACTCTTGGTAGGAAATGAGCATGTTAGGAACGTCTTTGTATAACCCCTGAATGACGACGGACATAGGGCGATGGAATGGAGGGCTTCTTCATAATACATACTTCTTCCATGTTGTTTTCGGCATACTCGTTGCGTTTCCTGGAGTAGGTCGCGCGCAGCGAACTATGCTGCAGAGTGCGTGTTGTCTGGTATGGAGATATGTGTCAAGCTTCGCTTGTTCTGCCGACTGCGTCATGGCTGAACCCACATTGGCTGAGTCGCTGATCGCATCCGCTCGCTATTCCTTCTTGTTCCATGTTATATGGACTCTTATCGTTCGCTAGTGATTTAGAATGGTTTGGTGGTGGCCATCTTCAACGACGGTGCAATGCTAAGTGGGGCGGTTCCCCGCCAAAGGATTTGAATTGAATCATCAGACTTCTTTATGCAGGATGAAGGCGCGCAGAGAATGCCACGACATTGGAAGCTGGAGTTCTACGACACTTAAACCACGGCGCTGCTCTAGTTTATGGATAGGATATAATTCTTTACGGAAACCTGAGCAATGCAGAAGGCACCAATTGACAACAGCCGCTTCCACATCTAGAAAGGCATTCAGTTTAACACCGCCTCCCAGCATACTCCAGCATACTTAGATCCTGCAGTGCTGACTACTACCAGAAGTTGCTCGTCAAGGCCCAGTAATTCCCGGGCTCGGCCATCTATTCACTCTCCATCTTCGATCTCGAGCGAGTCATCAACAACAATGCGAACCGGCGGTCTTGCTTTGGTGACTGCGTGTCTTGGAGGGTCCGAGATGACACTCCTTACAATCGCTCTACGATTTTCTTCCCCTCATTAACGGTTGTGCCGGTTCCCCACCTTCCATTACCCAGTCCAGCTTGAGCACCGTTGTCGAAAACCCAGTGACCACCAAATGGACCTGAGCATTCCCTATGACGACGGAGACGCTGGGCATTAGCACCTACTGCTTTCATCATTTGATACTCCCTGGCAATAAGCACGTCTCTATTTCTGCTGATGAGTTCGCTTTTGCTTTACCATTCAGCTTGATAACTATCAGAGGACAACCCAGACTCCTCCCCAGTCGCTCACCGATTTCTCCGAGGTTTAGTTGCGGCTAAACCTCGGAGAATTCGGTGAGCGACTGGGAGGAGTCTGTCGAAAACCCTCAATTCGAAAGTCCATCTTCTCACGCTCCCAATGAACAAGGACTGTTATTCGTTGATGACTTTAGTGATGTATTCTCGCCTGCTTCCCTTCCCTTCTAGGGATCAATCGTCTATGGTCCTCTAAAGCCTCTAGTAGCTCCAGTGAGTGTCCACTGCGCTCATTCTCTGGTGAAACCAGCACCCGTTTGAGGCCACGCAGAGTGTCCCGTGGTCGGGTCATTCTTCGCGTTCTCGGAACCTCATCGTGTGTCGCGCCGTGTTTTATGTTTCATTCGCCACTACTTGGTCGCTTGTTCATGCTGTGGTTCTTTCAGTTACTGGCTGTGCACGTGTCGGCCAGTTCCCATGGATCTCGGTGCCCGCTGGTTTGTTTGATAGGCCACTTCGTTTATTGGGTGATCGTGACCTTAAGGCCACGCTCGTGCGCTGAATTTATATTGTCGATCCCTGTTGAGCCACGTTCAAGTTACAATCTGTTGGTCCCACTTGATGTGAAGGCGCGGCGTAGTTAGGCTCAGGTTCCAAACCAACTAGACAGCTGATATGACCCTTTTACCACTAAACATTCTGTATGTGAACGACGAGACTCGCATCCTTGGACTCAGGCCTTACCATGCACACAATTCTTTGCACCTCCGAGAAACCCAAGTCGCTGGCAGCCTCCATAGTGCACGGAGACTCGTCATCGACGGATGACCGCGATAATACGGCGCTGTCTAACTCGGTCAGTCTCTCGTTGGTGTTGGAAGAAGGCCGGTTGCTATGGTCTCAGCTATCAACCTCCGCCTCCGTGGAGAGAATTGCAGGATTGCAAATGATGTGGGTTCTAAGCCTCGGACGACGTTGGGGTGGCCGGGGAGAAATACATAGACCCAAGGTAGTGTGTCCGGCCTGGTCAGAAATCGAGCTGATGCAGTTGATCTATGGTGGACTCTCCTGCTTGTCGTTGGCCATCGCATGCATTCGTGAAGTTTCGACTCACCCGTTGGTGTGTGATGGCGAATGATCAATGACGGTTACTTGATGTGTTACTGCCTAAATAGTTGTTTCTTGATGTGGAAATGTATTCCTATGGACACTCGACGATACGTGCGCTTGAACTCGCCGCTGAGCCAGGATGTTTTCGGAGCGGTTATTTGGACTGACATTTGGCGCTTTCGTCAGCAAATCATCACCACTCAATACATCAGAGCTACATCGAACAACGACGGCAACGCACTCAAAAAATCTCTCCATTCAAACCCGATATGGAGGGGGAGGGGAATTAGGCTATTAAAAGTGAATTGCAAGGTCGAGGATGCGATAAGAAAATACATAGTGTCGTAACATAGTAGGATTCGGAACAGAGGAAAAAGTCTTAAAGGGAAGGCGTAATAGTAACCAACGAAATGGTCAACAGGGTCGTGATGAGTGCGGAAGTTAACGCATGCAAAAGAAAGCTACGATAGCGAAGAGGAGCTCGCATGTCATAAGAAGCGAATAAGTGATTTTTGGAAAATGACATGCGATTGCCATGAGGTCGAAAGTGGACGAAAGGGAACAGCGAAATGCATCCGGTCATGTAAATACCCTTCGCGTTAATCTTTCATTCGATTTGCAACCACCCATGCAGCGACCCCGATAAAGACAACGCCCGCGGCTGACACGAGCGGTAACGGCTATAATCGGAGCGAAAAGGAAAAGGACGGAAGCATGTGTATTGAGCACTGTTAGAACGAAACAGAAGTAGGATAAATAATTACATTATTTCCCAACTGCTTCGAAGACGTGCTATTAACCTTGACTATTGTTGGAGGTGGACCCGAGCCTGGTGTGATGTCGTGTTGCCGATGCCCTTCTTCTCCAGTGTCAATTTCGCTACCGGCTGAAGCTGATCGTGGCCCTGTATTACGTACGCTGGGTGCGGGACTGATTGGGAACGACCCAAACTTAGCGTGCCCGTTCATTCGAACCTCCGACGGAAACGGTTTAAGATTACCAGGAGGTGCAGGAGAATTTGATCGCGAGCCCGAACCTTCTTCCGAAGAGTGTTCAACTGAGTGTATCTCACCGTTTAAGTCAGGCGAGCGCGGTGGGGTAGCAACTGGGATAGGACGCTTCACTTTCCTTTTGCGAACTTTCGAGGACGAACTCGACGAACTCCCACTTCGCTTTTTTGTAAGGTGCTTCAACATCCCATTGACTAACGGCCTCTTCTGGTAGTTGGGTTGATCCACGACGGCTATATCACTCCCCGACGAGGACCACGCTTTCAATTCGGCCTCCCTCTCAAGCTTGATAGCATCGAGAATGCTTTTTCCCTCCTTGACACGCTCCTCCTCGCGCGACTCCATAGCACACATCCGTGCTTCCCATTCACGAGCGGCCTCCTTGAGACGAAGACGCTCGTTATCCCATTCCTCACGTTCCACCTTCCATTGTCCCTCAACACGCTGGGTCCATGCCTCCCAGACATCGAGTCCAACGGCCGGAGTCTCCTCCTTGGTCTCCTCAACTGGAACGCATGGGGGCTCGGGCTCGGGTTGGGGTGGTTGCTGCTGTCGTTCCTGCTCGTTTTTGGCTTCGATAACGGCCTCCAACGATTCGACACGGGCCTGCAGTCGTTCGAGATTAAATTGGGCGGCCTCGGCCTGCTGCTGAAGGGATTGGGAGAGAGAGAGAGCGGTGTCAAGTTGACTTGTGAGGGCCTCAAGCCGTGAGGCGAGCTGGGCATTTTGGGACCGAAGGTCGTCGGGGGTATGTGGTGCTTGGCCTGGGTATCCAGCATTGAAGTTAGGGGTAGGGGAATGTCGTGTAACGGGGTTGTCAAAGCGGTGCAGACCATCGTGGGCGTCATCCTCATCCTCGTCAAGGCCGTGGGGTTCAGGGGTACGAGGCCGAATGGCTTCTGAACGGCCACGTTCATCGTCATCATGATCGCGATCGGCAGTGGAGGACACTAGGGCACCAGATCCAGAAGATTCTGGCACCAGTGTGAGGATGCTACGGCGATCATCGTCGTCATCAACGTGCACATGGTGGTTGACTTTCGAAGAGTGGAAAGATGGCACCAACGATTCCATGTCACGCTGCCGCTGTTCCATGAGCTCCCGCATGTGCTGAACCTCGAGCTTCATTTGTTGGTGGTCAGCGATGACGCTCTCAAGCGAATGCAGTTTTTCGACGTGGGAGGCGAGGTTAGACTGTGTCTGGGCGAGTTGAGTGTGGAGGGAGGATAATGAGACATTGGAATCAACGGGCGGAGGTTGCGATTCGGTTGGAGGGGGGCGGACGGGAGGAATTGATTGATGAAGGTTAGTGGGAGGCTAAAATGCAAATTTATCACAAGAAATCCATGATGCGGACAGGGTCACAGGTACTTACATGGCTACCGCCTTGAAAGGATTCATTTATCTCATTCATAGTTCCAGTAAGGCCTGACAAGTCAGAGCCAGCTTCCCGGCTCTTTTGCAGTTCGGACTGCAGACGGTTGAGGATGTGGTCGAAGGACAGCCCGCTCTTTCCAGCACGGCCAGCCAGACCCAAACCAGGGCCACCCATCCCACCCAGCCCTCCAGGGCTCGGGAGTTGCTGTATGGAAGGTCGTCGTTGTTGAGGGCCGAGATGGAAGTTGTTGCCAAGACCAGGATGTTGAGAATGGTGGATAGGTAGCATTGCCCAGTCGTCGGGGGTGATGACGCAGTATACAGTTGCAGCCACTTTGTGATGGATAATGGTCTTGTTATCTTCTCCAACGATGTCTATGCCAAATTCCTAAACAAACAAAATATTGCTGATGAATGCTGAAAGAGTAAAGAAGCAACGCACTACACGATCCTCTGACTTGAGCTCCCATGGGTCCGACTCTACACCTTCAACGCTGAGGCGCTCATTATTGACGAACGTCCCGTTGCTTGACTTCACATCTTTGATAAATATCTAAGTAGAAGGGGTATGAATGACGTTGAGAGTAGTGTCACTATCTCTCGTGAATGAGAGGAGAATGTCAATACACTACCTTCCCACCTTCTTCCCAGACTTCAGCATGCTGTCTACTAAGGACCTTTGAGTCGAAATATCCATTCGTCTGGCCAGGTACTGTCTTTTGGTTTGTTTGTCGCCCGATCTTTACACGCGTTCCGCTAGGGATTAGAGAAATAGTCTTGGGAAGGAAAGAATCATTATTGGGGTAGAGGACGAGAGCAGGGCCTTGGGGAGGGTGCATTGGTGGACCGGGCCAGGGCATCGCGGACGGGCTCGACGGATTGGGACCTAAAACTTGTTTTGAGAGGAAAGCAGGCAAATGCCCGGCCGGGAGAGTCGGCGCAGAGATAATGGTTGGAGTCGGAGGCGTGTCCGATGTGCACAGAGGCGGTGGGGGAGTCTCGAACGGCGGGCTGAGTGGTTTGTAGTGGATGGATGCAGCTTCGGAGTTTGGGCACGGGGATTGGCGCACCGTGTTTGAGTTCTGACGCTCAAGAGGTATTTGGACCGCTCTCAACACTGTGCTATTTGTCAAGTGCTATCTCTGACAACCCTGCTTGGGACTAACGTCTAATACCCACGTCGTGCTCGCTGCTCTCGACCAGCCACCCACCTCGTTGCAAGCTTTCTCGTTCGTCCTTTATGGCTAATCTCCGTTAAGTCCGGTCTGGTTAGTTCCAGGTCACTCGACTCGCTGTAAACAGAAATCTTTGAGGAAATGCCAATCAAACATCTCGACCGTGAGTTGAGAGAGAAGCCCACTGTCAGCGTCGCGTTTGAGCGCTTATATTTGATCTTACGATGCTTCAGAATACCTGTCGGAGCACAAGCAATATCATGAGCTATCCCTCAATGTCCTCTCGGACAGCCGCCTTGGCATAGACGCCTCTCATTACCTTCGTCTTCTGCTTGAATCGCCGGAGACTCGCGAACCTTTGCTAGCTGCTACTGGTGGTCTTCCCCTCTCACTCACAGCTAAAATTGAATCAGACCTCAGAACGCTCGAAAAGCTGCGCATCAAACCTGTGTTCGTCTTTCCTGGATTGCTTCCAAACAAGAAGCAGAAGCCCAATCCTCACGGGCATGCTGATTCATGCAAAGATCGTAAGGATGCTTGGGATTGTTATGAACATGGTCAAACCGACCAAGCCACCAAACTCTTCGAGACTCGAAGCAATATCGTTCAATGGGACCTCTGGCGTTCCGTTCTTCGCATTTTCAAACAACGCAACGTGGACTTCATTGTTGCTCCATATGTTGCCTGGGCCCAGGTACGTTTCAGAATAGCTGCTCCTATTGCGCAGAGGACTAATAAAGCGTTGTACAGCTCATCTACTTACAACGCCATCAGAAAAGCTACATTAACGCTGTGTTCGCTGCTAGCGATGCGCTGCTGTACCCGGCACTCGACAAATTGATCACTTCCCTCGACCTCAACTCCCCAAACCCTTCATTCACATATGTCAACAAGCGGAGCTTGCTCAACGAAACTGCCCTCAGCGAGGAGCAGTTTTTGGACGTCGGCATCCTTTCCGGCTTCGACCATTCTCAAACTTTCCCCCCAATCATCCATGAGCAGGCGCTCAGACCCGTTATTGAAATGGTCAAATACTACAGATCAGGGTACAGTGCCGTCAGCGCACAAAGCGAGCACCCCGGCGTCCGACAGACCCAATATGTCGACCAATTCGCACGGACCCGCTCTATGGTTAAGTTTTCTCTCATCATGTCAAATGATGGCGTCGTGCAACCCCTCCCATTGGCGATGTCTCCACAGCCACAAGGTCATCCAGGCCATCACAATACAACTGCAGCGGACATTCCTCAAAACCTCGAAGACATTTTCACACATCGCTTACCAGATGAAGTGTATTTCTACCTTTCTCGAGGCCTCGTGAGCCCACAGCCCCTCATTTGGCTCACGTCAGGACAAGTTGTAGAGAATCCACCCCTTGATAACGGCGAGACTACTGAGTTTAAGCGGTTCGTGAGGGAGGTCATCACCGAAGGCGCTACGGGTCCCAGAGCGACTGCGCTGGCCCTCATCAGTAGTGTGTTACATCAGTTTTGGTCAACGAAACGCGTACAAGCGTACTTCTGGTTTGAGACTCAACAGTATGGTAACGGGAAGGGCATAGTACATAATGGGCAAGCTACGCAGCAGCTCGTGGAGCGCGTCTCGGGATGGAATGTTCTAAATGCAATCATTGAGGAAGAGCTGCGACGACAAAACGTAAGTTCTTTACGACAATCGTCATGTGGATGTGCTCAAGCTGAGGAGGGGGACTCCGCTCAGTCTTCAACGATAGACTTTGCTCTTTGCCTTGGGGCGACGGCCACTGAGAAACTGGCTCACCGCACCCGGACGAAGCCACATGCAAATATAGTGTTAGAAAAAAAGGATGAGGTCGTCGCTAATGTTATTTGGCGTTTCCTGGAGTTGCGAGGGTAATGTAAAACCGAAGTGACGAGCATAACCCAGTTGTCACTGATTCGGACTCGTTTCCCAGATTTTTGATTCACTCACATACGCACTCGTCCTTAGCTCGCGCGATGCATGCAGCCTTACAACAATGCAAAGTCAATGACAAATTCCAAGATTCTCTATACCTCTTCCTTGAACTGGTTCGTGCCGGCGTACTGCACAACAACTTGTGGTCTGGGCGAGCATATTCTGGAGGCCCAAGCTTCGGGACGGGTGAGTGGCACTCATTACTTGGGACGTTGAAAGGTTTTCTCAGGCTCTCCCTGCAGATGAAGAGAAACGCTGCATGCTACTCATCATGCGTGTGCTTAGCATTGTTCCGCTGGCATTCAAGGTTCGTGTGCTCATGCGTCACCCTTCATACACACACTGACGCGGTCGGTCTAGCCACAACCCTGGAGTGGGCCATTATCGCGGGAGCTTCTGGTCTTCAATTCCTTCCTCCGTTCACTATCACGAGCTTTGCGTTCCCTTGTCGAGCTTACAGCGATGAACATGCTCCTCCAACGACATGCCAGACGATCACGCGATGATCTTCTCGACATTTCTTTGTCTTTACCCTTCCAAGCCGATGTCAACACCGGATTCGGTATCTTAGCCAAAGTCTACCTCGATGCGCTCGTAGCGATTTATGGTGGGAAGATCGACGGTTCGGATCCTGAAGGAGTGGCGGATGCAAAGGAAGCTGCCCTGGAAATTTGCGATGAGACGTTCGAAGGAATCAAGAATCCGCGGGCTGAAGTTGAGAGAGGTTTCCGATTCTGGGACGCTGTGAGTTATTTTTCAGTGATATGGCCCTCTGCTTCTTTTTTTGTTTGCCATTGATCCGTCTGACTAATGCTTTTTTTCTGGCCGATCTGGTCCAGGCCCTCATCGCTATTCGTAGCCTGGCTTCGGAACCTGGGTGGGTACACGGAGATCTAGCAGAACAGTTCGAAGCTGCAGAGGCATGGCTAAGACCGATGCGTCCTTAGGCGTGCAATGGTAGTCACGCGCTTGTGAAAACCTTTTTTTTCTTCTTGGATCAAAGAGTGTTGAGCATTCAATCCTTTTTTTTGTGTTTGTTGTGTCATTTTGCTAGAATGGCGTCGTACGTATGTTATACGTTGATGTGCGTGCGCTGTCAGTCCATGGATCTAAATGCGCTGACCAGGGATGAATGCGAGACAGTCCATGTTACCTTGCTTCCAAGGTCACTTGCATGGTCACAATTCGTGAGAATTCTGACGCTGATTTTGTGGGAATTCTGACATTTTGATCACATGCCCCAATATTATTTCACACACAATAAATTCGGTCATTTCCGCTCTAATAGCTTGCTTGAACAATTGAATTTGGCCAACTCAAAAGTAAAGGGGAGTCGATTTTTTGAATCCTGTACTTGATTTTAGGAATTGGCACATAATCTTCCACTTAATGTATTGTACCAGACAAATTACCATGGAAGAAATTACAAGCGTCAATTCTCTTAGTTAGATTCATAGATGTAGCATATGTAATGGTGTCCGAAAATACAGCAGTTGTGCAGCCTGCCACCCTCCCCTCCAACCCAGGGTTCAGCAATGGCTGAATCAACACCCCTTGAATCAGGAACCAAATGCCAAACCATATCATCTTGAGCTTGTGAGCCTAGCAGTGTTCATGTGATCGGAAAGCAAGGTCATGGCTGCGAAGCAGCCTTTCTAGTGCAGTATCGAAGCGGGAAATAACTCAGGACAGGATAATTTCAACACGTGACCTATTCAACGTAATAAGATACTTTTGAATCTTGAGCCAGAACGCAATTAATGCTACAACTTCTTCGCATGGGGCACTTATTTACCATCCGCATCCGTTGTCACCTAACGCTCATGGAGAGAACATGAATGAAATACAAAAAAAAATAATGAAATAGGAGCTATCGCGCGTAACTCAGTCTCGAAATGGAGAACTAGTATTAAGATTTTTACCTATCGCGCGTAACTATAACATGAAAATACAATGAGTTATGCGCAAACACAGATAGGAAAGAAATGGAGAACTGAGGGAGGGAGAAAAATTACGGCGTCCAGCGTAACTTGTTACTTATACGACTGGAGCCAATATCGCTTAAAGCGATTGCCAGTGACAACTGGCGATATAAGACAAAGTAAATTGGGAGCGCGTGGTACCGCGACTCTGAAACAAAAAGGTATAGTCGTTGTTAGCCACGACGATATTAAGTTAAAATAAAAACTCCCCAATCCACGCTGCAGCTCGGTTGTTGTTGATGAGCGTTGATATTCCAACAAAAAATATATCGTAGTGCACAATACAGTACTGTGATTCGATACAAGTCCCCATAATCCACGGATCACCAGCACTATCCGATACGTCTGCGAAAGAAAAGAAAGAAAGAAAGAAAGAAAAAACAAGCGGGATTGAACACGCTCTTAATGAATATAATGATAAAAAAATGGCAGCTGATGGATAATATCGGGCCAGTTGTTTCGCGTTTGGGAACGAAGGGTGATACAATACAGGTAAAGAGAGGAGGCATATAGAGTAATGTTGTTGGTGGCGCAGAGAGCGTTGGGGGGGGGAATAGTGAGTTGGAAGAAAGGGATTAGAGATGAGGGAGGCTAGCGAGATAGGTGATGTTGTGCAGCTACATCGAAGTTCTTCAGCTGGAACTAGCACGAGGCCGCAGAGAAGCTAATAGTGGATGGCGTAAGAAGCATGCGGGTCAAAAAGAGGTACGAGCAACGAACCAGGTGTGATACATTGTGTGAGGACCTTAATCATGCAATAACACAACCGCCAGATCCTCCACCGCTCCTATCCTCATCCTTGATGTCCTCAAGCTCTACTTGCGAGGAAGCAGAGCATACAGGCTCGGATGATGAGATGATGAAAGACGTCCAAGAAGAAGCGTTGGTCAGAGCAGTAGCGAAAGTGGTGAAGGAGTCCATTTGCTTAATATTGTAGAGAAAGGGTTGCGCGCGAAAAGGACGAAGGAGGGGTTTACGCGTTATCCTTGGTGTGTTTATGCCACCAACCCCCCATTGGCCTCGCATTTATACTCTCGCAAGAACAACAACCAAGCAACGAGAGAGAAGTTGGTTGCAGGGTCGTCAACCACCAAGTGGCCCGGTGGCGGCGTTAAGTTGTTCAGCCTGGTTGTCCTTGTGTGGTAGTCGTGGTGGGCCGAAGGTTTTGACATCGGATTTGATCGCGATTGTTACTAATACCGCTTCATCACCGCACATACACAATGCCAAGAGTGATTAGTGCGTGCCTGACGGACACGGGTCCGACATTGACGTGATGAACGCTCTGGCAAGTAATTGTTGGGCATATTCCCGGAGCTTGTGCGGGGGGGCAGCCCTTTGAATATCGGTTCCGTGGTCTTGTGGTCTTTTTTTTTTGAAAAAAGGAATAGTATACTAGTCGCCATCGTTTGATCTCCCCTGCGGAGCTGCTTGCCGAGAACTATGTAACATTTTTTTCCTTAAACTCCTGAACATCACCTTGTGAGGACCCACCATGTTGCGTGTACGTAAACCGCCCTCACAAAAGATGGGTTGACATGAGAGGTAATTCGCTTCGCACAGAAGGCTGAGACAGTTATAGCGATGAGGTATACCGATGTCGGGGCCGGCGTAGAAACAAGGGCTTAGACTACCTGCTGTGCCACAGCAAAAGGGACAGGTACGACTTTGTCATCGCGTTGAGATTGAAGCTTGGGAGTAGCCACCAGATCAGAGTACAGTAGACATGCCGCAGCTGCCCAGTATGAAGGACCGTTAACACAAAAAGGTGAGGGAAGTAAGGCCGTCCCCGTCGATGAGCGAGAGATCAATGGCAACTAGTTTGCCGCAGAGTACAGAGAGGTAGTGTAATATGATGAAGGCTGCGGAGCGAAAGCGGTCCCGTGCATCTGTACTTAGTAGCTGGTACACAACGGTGAAGAGCCGACTTGCTATTAGGTTCATTGATCGAGCATCACGCAAGCGCTGTTAAAGCGCAAGGTGTGGCTTGCGTTGAATTCCCGAAGTTTTTCCCTTAGTGTACATAACACAATGTGATCAAGTGGCGAAAAGTCCACTCAATATGTTGCATGTTGGCCACCCTGTACTGATTGGGTCCCTGCAACCTGAACACATATGAGTATGAGCATGTGTCCCCCCCGAATGATATATGTGGCAGCAGAACTTGGAGTTGTTCAAGTATGACACTCGACGCAAACGGCCTTCCCGTCCTGATGCTCATAGTCCTGTCTTGGCTTGCACCCCCGACCAATCGTTGAGCACCCGAGCTCGATTTGGAATTAAATAACCGGGTCCTCCGGCATTCTGGCCGTTATCACGATCAATAGAGCGTGCGAGCGCTAGCCTTCAAGACATTACAGGCAAAGCTCGCCGCGTCCATGAAGTTCCAACCACGGCCGCTTCCCCTCGTCACTACTACTGTCAGGACGCTGCACGTTGAACCGCGGATTGTTCTTCCAGTCATGACGAGTTTGTAATCACCACGGCGACCAGAACTTTGGAGTACGGACGGATGCCGATCTCAGCCGAACTTGACATATACACGTTACGTAAGGATGCAAAAATTCGGATTTTAGGTTACACAGTGATTACATAGGCGGCTATTAATTGCAGAAGTGACACGGCCCCGATCTGCCTCAGCAGGACGACGTTTTTGTCGCTCATAGACACAACATCCTACTGTACCACCCATTCGACTAGTTCAGTAGCTCTTGGATGGCTGACTTCCAGCGTGCAAGAACCGAAGGCACACCTCTTTTAGACGGACGGGCCGACGTATTGCAAGAATACAACAGTGTCTCCATCACACCATTAGAAAACGGCTCACTCGATAAACCCCTCAAGCATCAGGTTGGACCCTTGGAACTGAGCAAAAGGGCACGATGGACCATACTTTCTGGAGTATGGTTGGCCACTTTTCTAATCGTGAGTACAAGCGCCCACTGTTGAATTAATTCACGATCGTGCTATCCCCCTAGTCTGTAAACAGTAAGCTCTCTCTCGGGCCCTCTTCGGGATCGAGGATGATGTCTCTCTCACCCATCTTTCCCCAAAGTGACGCTCGTTGCAACATTACTCGGTTCCATCTCTAGCGAATTCAAATCATCTCACCAAGCAGGATGGCTCGGTACTGGATACCTACTCGCTGTTTGCTCCTTCACTCCACTTTACGGGAGACTCTCCAACGCACTGGGCCGAAGGGGGGCTAATCAGACCGCTCTTGTTTTTACCGCTGTTGGAATTTTGGCTTGTGGTCTTTCCAGAAATATGGAATTCTTGATTGCAGCTCGTTTTGTAAGGAGCATGGGGAAATCAATTTTTTCTAATTAAACTTGATTGCAAATAGTTTTCCGGATTGGGCGGAGGGGGATTGTTTACTAGTAGCTAGTGTGTAGCCGAACTATGGTGATACCATGCCGCGTTGCTCACCTACCATATCGGATTCAGTGTTATAGTCGCGGATATGTATAGCGTGCGGGAGCGCGGCCTCGCAAGTGGAGTAGCAGCAATTTTCAGTTAGTCCCACATCCCTTCCCTCCGACAAATCTCTATTATCTAACATTTCATCGCGGTAGATGGGCTTGGTATGGGAATGGGCGGTCCCCTGGGAGGCTGGATCAGCGATGCGTAAGTAAACTCACACGGTACTCGCTTTTCAAGTGTCATTTTTATTCTTCCGCAGGTTGGGATGGAGATGGGCATTCTTACTTCAACTCCCCTTTTTTGCGCTGTCTTCTTTCTTGACATCGTCTTCCCTCAACTACGTAGCCCCAGGGGAGGGACGGAATGCATGGGATGCTCTTCGGCGCGTCGATTATGCAGGATGCTTGTGTCTTCTCGTTGGAGTATGAAAACCTTCTCATCCGTAGACGTAAAAACGTTTTGCTAACAATGCAATCAGGTGGGATCGTTTCTTGGCTTTCTGTCGCTTCATTTCAATGGCGATACACCAGTGCGTGTAACCTTGGGCTGGGAGAAATCTTTTTGGAATTTATATCTTGAAAACCTGGTAGCTTCGTGACCCCTTGGTACTCACATCACTCTCAGTGGCGATCGCCTTTTCAGTCCTATTTGTCGTCGTCGAGCTCTGCGTCGCCAAAGAACCCATCCTTCCCCTTTGGCTTCTGAGGCAACGTATCCCCTTGCTCGTCGGGATTTCCAACGTCCTCGTTGCGCAATGCAATTTCACCATTATTTACTTCTTCCCGTTATGGTTCCAGAGCGTTCAGTTGACCTCAACTTCGGAAGCTGGTAAGTTGGTAAACGAAAGGTTGTCCGCTAACGCGAAAGAAATCACATTCGGGGCGTCTTAGGTGGTCATTTGTTCCCCACTGCTGCCGCTATGGCCCTCGGTTCGCTGTTCGCTGGGTACATCTTCTCTATAATTGGTACCGAAATAAGACCTAATCTTTTGGCCGGCCAATTAGCTGGATGATCAAGAAAACCGGGAAGTATAAAGTTCTCAATGTTATTTTCGGGTTGGTTTTTTTTTCTTTTTTCCTTTTCTCAGATTCGTCCTTTAGGGCCTTGCTAACCTTCCCCTCCTCCCCCGTCTTGTCAACCTGACAGGATATGTCCCACCATTACTGCATTCCTCATCGCAAACCTTCAAATGAACTCCTCCTCTTGGGCCCAATGGTTTAATATAGTGTGTTGGTTTCGAAAAGTGCAATGATTTACGCAACTACCCGCCTTACTTCTTGGATTTTAGATCCCGCTAGGATTTGGGAACGCAGTTGTACTGCAGACAACGTATGTCTTCATATTTCCTGATCCTCGCTGATCGATTTCTCCGCTGATCGGGCTCCTCATTAATAGTACAGGTAAAGTTTCTGTCGTTTCGTGAGGATGCCGCGCTCGCGCGCGAAAAACACACGCATTGATTAGTCTCACAATATCACTCTTTCAGTTGCGCTTCTAGCAGCCGTCGAAGGTTGGTGCGCCATTCCCCGGTGCTAAGTTGTCAGGAAAAAAAAAGCAAAGCAGCTCATATGATTCCGGATCTCGTTCTCCCTTTGCAGTTCAACATATTGCCGTTGCAACAGGGTTTAGTCAGTTATTTCGTGGTGCCGGTGAGTAGAAACCGGCCTTTTTTTTTTTTACCTTGCACCCACCTGGTTGGAAAAGGACAAGCAATTGCCGTTGCAGCCTCTTCTGCCATACTCCAAACTAAACTCCTTGCTGAACTTCGCGCTCGAATCCATGGACCTGATGCGGAAGAGGTCAGTAACAAAGCAACGCCAGCCAGACGCAAGATGGAACTCTTTATTGACCACCATGCTGTTTTTCAATATAGATCGTGCAGAGGATTCGACATTCTGTTAGTCTCGTCGCTTCTTTACCGCCTGAACTGCAACGATCTGCACGAGAAGCGTATGCGACGAGTTTACGAGCGGTTTTCCGGTATGCGGCTATCTGCGCGTTTATCTCGTTCTTGGTTAGGCTTGGAGTGAGTTGCTTTTTTTTTTCCTTTCTAAAATACACGAACAGCCTTTGGTTCCCTGCACTCCTTCGATTTTGCTGATCATCTTGGGGCAGATTCCTGAGATTTCTCTCGATCGTGAACCCAAAAATAGCTCAGGACAGTTATCGGACAACCCTGACGAAGAATCGTAAACATCCAAACATCTGTACAATCAACACTTGAAGGAGGTACATAGTGCGTGCCCCTGGAGACTAGACCCACATATATGGATTGCCATATTGTGACCGAACAACAATGAACTTTTATCATCGTTTCACGACTCGTTATTGTCATTAATCATGTAGTCATGTATCGCAATCCAATGACAATCCTACACGGTTATGTTCATTCAGGAGCGATGGCCCAAAAGTGTCTCGCTTCAAGTGCTTCAAACCCTGTGCCTTGCCAAAACAGACAACCAGAATAAGATCGGCACTGTGCATGGATTCCTATTTCCCTCACATAGCAATTTTGGGCACCTATGAGTCACTCTCAATTCTATCTCCAGTGCGGAGCTTGGACTCAGTCATGATACCAAAGGTCTCAATCATGCAACCTTGACGGTTTGCTGATGCTGTTGGGTCCAACTGATTAGACAGGTGATTCCAATCTAATTTAGTCAAGTTCGACACGAGAAGACCGATGATGCCAACTCAGACCCCTGAGACCCACTTGGAATGCCTGAAAATATCCTTGAGGACGTCTAGTGCAGAAAGATTGATGTCGGAGAGCGTGAAAAGACTAACATGACAAAACGGATCGCCATTTGGTACCAGCTCGTTCAAAACGACGGTTTTTTTACCCACGCGTAGTTCGAACCAATGGGTCCCCGATGCGAAGTCGTTCAGACATGGATGTAGGTCGTTTCTAAGCCTGGATGCCGCTCGGACTAATTTTAAAAGAGCAGACAGGGAGAGATGCGTTGAAATGACGCTCCCACCCAAGTGAGGCCATCTCCCGGCAACTACCGTGCACCGACTTCGAACCGTAGCAAGTACATACGTATAAGATGAAAGTCGTGGCTCTCAGTTCACGCCATCAGGCAAACTTGCAATGCTTGTGGCAACATCATCGACTTTGGAAGTGAGAGTGTGTGTTGCACCATTCTCGCAAGCGTTAACACTTCCGGTTGAACCGAAGTAGCAAATAAGATGGGGTCATTACGTGCAGCAAGTGGCTCAGAAGCAGCGTCATATGCCCTCAGATGAGTGAGCGTCGAATGACCACCTAATGCGCATTCTAGGCCTATGATTGTTGGTGTCAAATGTAAGTAACACCATATGGATGGGGAACGCGAGCGACCTGTGCGAGACAACACGAATAGGGTAATCGACATCAGTTTGAAGAGAATGAACCAGCTCCTCCGCCAGTAGAATGGAGATCAAGTGGCTGACGATGCTGATCATGGTGGATATCCCGGAGCTCTAACGTTCCCTGCGTAGATGCGAGGAAGAGCCAATGGCCTCCGTATAGAGTGAGCTATGATATGGAATTTGAATGTTCTTAAAACATCGGGGACATAAAGTCCGCAGGTCACGATTGCGCAAGAGACGGAAAGTCCAAACAGCGAGGCGCTCCAAAACGGCTCTTGGTGAGACGCGAAATCCGCTGAGGTGCTGTGGCGTCCAGGCCTGTGTGGTGTGGGACACGAATAAGGTAAAGAAACCGAACTACTATGTAGATGGAAATACTCGTGCTCTACAGATTGCGCTGGATTAAACATCAGTGCGACTATCCCTGGGCCTGTGGGGCCAGATGACGCCGTCCTTTTAAGTCATTGCAAGCGCCCTGCAGCATGTTTAGCAGAAAGCAGCAAGACTGAGGAGGATGAACAAGTTGTCTGGCCCCCGCGTGGCGCATCAGAGTTGCCGATTTGCAATACCATTCTGCGCATCTGTTGGAAAAAAACACACACACACACAAAAGTCCCCGGTCAGCATCCTCGAATAACATGTCACCATTTCGCGCTGCAAGCACGGCTCGCGAGTCGCTTATGTAAGAGATAATTGTCGACACAAACACCTGTAAATACATGCTCGAGGTTGATTTCCAACATTCCCTATTCATGATCGCCATTGAAGACTCGAGAAATTTAAGGGCCCCTCATCCCAGGAAACGTCTCACGAGTTCCATGTTTGTCCATCTACGCAATTTTCTGCAAAACCCTCTGATGCAGGCTCGTTCTCCTTATCATGCTGTACTAAACATTAACGTAGAGCTTTTCAGGATGGATCGTGGAGAGAGCCGCTCTGTGATAATTGCCAGGGGCTCATACAGGCTTAACGGAAAAAGTGAGTCAATCAATATTTGCCTGCCCAGTCTCGTTACTATTTTCTCAGCGTTTCACAGGTTCCACGAAGCGACCAAGTAGCAGAGGGGTGTGTTCTACCACCCCCGGATGAACACAAAGCAATTATCAAGAGGCGGCTGGAAGAAGTCCAAGAGCTTTACCGGATAACGGAGGGTGCGGACTATCCGATGCTAAGGCCGGAGGACGTGTTACAAGGCTCAAGTACATCACTTCCGACGTGGTCTGCGCTGACGGCGTTCAGACGATTGACAATGCCGTCTTTGTCACGGTTGCCCAGCCTTGAAGTTTTAGGCTTTATCCCCATATAAATCCGGGCCTAACGCTGGAAATCATACGATCGATCGCAGAGGCATGCCCTCGTCTTGAGCACGTTTCGCTTTACATCGATGCGACGGACGTCTGGGGCTCTCGATTCTCCTTTGACAACCCTCCTGTTCCTTCGAATCGTTCACCCTATGCTTCATGCCTTCCGATCACTCTCAATCCTATCTCTGGTGCGAAGCGACTCATGCACTCCCACCGAAGTGACCAGTGGCGACGGCTGCCAGGCTTTGATTACCAGCCTGCCAGCTTCCGAGTGAGGCTAACTGGACACTCTGGAACCATAACGAGAAGAAAAAATCACGGCGAAATTGCATTGTACAACAAAGATGTTGGAAATCCCGGTAGAAGCCAGAGGGGTTGGATGGGTTCCTTGGCTCAACGACAATGAAGAGGACTGCGAAGGCGATCGCCATTGAGAGTAATCTAAGCACCAAGGGGTCTCGAAGCCAAGCGGTCAAACATGGATCCCGAGGTTTCCAAGCCTACTTATTCCAGGACAGTTGCTCCGGGAGGATGGTTCCATGAGCGACACTCCGCCGGGGGGCCAGTCCTGCCTAGGCTTAATACTTGTAATTCACCGTTTCAAGGACGAAGAAACTGACTTGGAACAATTTTCATAACATGGACTGTTCTTCTACCCAACGAAATATCTCATTTCCTATTACTCCTGGACATTGTGACTTTCCACTTATATATATGCGAGAGGTCAACTTCGATTATAATCGAGTCCAAGCGGACCTAGGAGTGCAATTGGTACGCATAGATCACGTCTCTCCAACAACCTTTTCAGCCACTGGCAGATCGTTATTCAAAGCGCTCAGAATCCAAGACACTGGGTCCACGTTGAGAGCGAGATATGGACTTCTCATGCTGCGACTCGCGCTTCAAAATGTTCAGGGAGTGCACCCAAGCGATGCGTACGCCTATTCTCGTATAAAATAATGTTTAGCGGTCGAGGACAAAACGAATACCCGCGGTTCGGCTCGGCTGGCGCGTCCCAGTTGCGAGTATGACAACACAAGAATCAAGAGGTCACATCGTTATTCGTCGCGCGTTATTCATTCTGTGCATGCCGATCGATGATCGGTCAGGACTTGGAATCAGTGATTCATCCTTGAATGGTGACATTTTGGCATTTTGCGTGTAGACACCGGGATTTTGGGTGAAATTACCAGATTATTAATCTTTTGTGAATAGCAGCCAGTTGGGATATTGTGTCATACCCCATCTAGCTAGCTGAGGATGGAGGAAGGATGAGAACGTACCCAGTGTCCAAAAACGGCGGGGCGAATTGACATGTACAGTACCAACGTATGAATATGCGAACAGCCCATATGACGTGTACATGCTTACCCACCAGCGGAATTCCTCTCCACTAGAACTATTCGTCGCGAGGAGAACTGAATCCGAAACATGTATTTACACATGTTTGTGCCGACAGTTTTGTCTTAGCGGTCTAGGTCTCTTGAGAAATACTCATTTTGTGTTTGAAACGGCTTCTTTACGGTGCTCATATTGTCTCAGCGGGTGCTAGTGTTTCCATCTGCGACGCAGTACAGTGCACAAAGTGTTTGTACTGAATTAACTTTACTCGTTTGCTGGTGGAAGTTGCACATTACCTTTTATCACGGCTATGAACGGCCATGGTTAACATCATGATGGGTACGCAAGCCCTATCAGTCAGTTGCTTTCGCCGAATCTCCGATGGTTGTCGCTTAAGACTCTGTTCAAGTTGAAGAACCAGCTTGTTAACGGGCAACCCTTGAACTAACAAACGTGAAACAGGCGGAAGAAACTTGTCTCTTCAACCTGAACAGAGGCCAAAGATAGGGTCGCCAGTAAATCCAGCAGCACCTCAGTGTTCTCCGAGCCCGCTCTCACTCTCGATATAATTTGAGGCATCCTCATGGATCCACTCCACTCCTCAATTTCTCCACTTCCAAGCTATCTAGCGGCAGTCCATAATATGTTCTCGACAATTATGTGGCTTCTCTTATTGGTTTTAGCTGTTTGGAGGCTTGCTCATGCTCGTCGTCTGAGACGTCGCTCCAAGGGCTTCCCATATCCCCCTGGCCCAGTGGCCGGTGGCCTTGTTGCTTACCCCCTCCTTCGCCCGCACCCGAAAGAATCACTTCCTTGGAAGAAATTATTCGAAATGCGGAACACTTACGGTATGCAATATTGATCCACAGCCGTCACCCTCAGGTGTACCAATCAATGGTCTGGATGAACCTGCAGGGAACATTATTCGTTTCAACCTCTTTGGCCGTCAGATGGTTGTTCTTAACAGCTACGACGTAGCCAAGCACATGCTTGAGAAGGACGCGGCGATCTATTCGAATCGTCCTACGATGGCTATGTTTGGGGAATTGTGAGCGCCAGCGTTGACTCCCAGGGCCCGTCTCATCTTTCCCAATGGGCCCGTAGGATGGGTTTCTCAGAAAGCTTTGCCCTTGCCCCTTATGGAGCCCTTTGGAGGGAGCACCGGGGGCTACTTCGCCAAGTGATCGCCAAAGGTGCGATGGCTGAATTTCATACTGAACTCCAGGAGTCAGCACTCCACATACTTGCCGATGCTCTTAATAATCCGCATGAAGTGACCGAAAGTCTTCGTTTGTGAGTTTCCAGTGTTCTTCACTAGGTCCTTTCCAAATAATCCGTTTCAAGTCGCATTGGCGCAATGATCCTCAAGACGACATACGGAATAACGGTCATATCCCCCGAAGATCCGGTAAGTAAGTGTGAGTAGTTTCTAGTTTCTTTACTCATGCGTTCTCCAGTATTTGAAGGACGCCGAAAAATTGGTTCAAGCAATCACTTCCGGCTTGTTTGGCCGATATCTCGTTGACTTCTTCCCTTTCCTCGCTCATATTCCCAGTTTTTTCCCATTCGCTGGGTTCAAGAAGGAAGCCAAAGTGATTTTCCATTGCATCGTCTATGATACATGCTGATACCGTACAACTTCTGCGTAGTATTGGCGCGCCGCTCGCGCGGAGCTTATGAATCGACCCTTTGAGTACGCAACGTCTCAGGAAAGGAAGGTATGTTAGAAAAGCATGTTTTTCGGCTAGATGCATTTCTGATGCCTATTGTTAGAGAACCGAATCGTCGTGCCTTGTGAATAGACTCTTATCGTCTGGGAAGAGTCCGGATTCTGTTAAAAACGCCGTCGGCACTTTCTATGCTGCTGGGATCGAATCGACGGCCACGGTGATCAACGCATTCCTTATCTCCATGATGCTCTTTCCTGCAGTACAGCGAAAAGCACAGGAGGAATTGGACTCAGTACTGGGGACCTCGGCTAGGAATGAAGTCCTACGTTTACCAACATTTGATGAGTGGGTGGGAGCCACGTGCTCGGGAAACGCCTCCGCTGATGCTATTTTCTTCGCTCCCCGCACTCAAAGCCGGCTCCCCTACCTCGAGGCCTTGATCAAGGAGGTATATAGATGGCACCCAGGTAGGTATTGTTTCACTAGGCTAGTTATCCTTCACATGTTGTAACGTTTGTTAGCAACCCCAATGGGCCCGGGTCACGCGCCAATTCACGATGATGTTTTTGAGGGTATGATTTCCCCTTCTTGACGCTAACGTAAGGTATTGATGCCTCGACCTAGGTTATTTCATCCCAGAGGACTCGTTCATTATGGCAAATCAGTGGTCAGTCTGTTCACCAGCCCGCGCCTTGATGAACGTTTAGGGCATTCCTGACGACATTGCATGTTCGAAGGGGGATGAGCAGGGATGAAAATTATTACCCTGATCCTGAAGAATTTAGACCTGAACGCCACTTGGGTAAAACTCCAGCTCTGAATCCAAGGGAGATTAGCTTTGGGTTTGGGAGAAGGTATTTATTCTATGCTTTGTTGCAACTTATCCATGCATTGAGCCATTCCTTTTAGGAAATGCGTCGGTTCGCACTTTGCAGACGCTGTCATCTTCATCACGGTTTCATCCATTTTATCAACCTTCAATATCTCCCAGCGCGTCGGAGAGGGTTGCATCGAACCTGACCTCCGTATAGGCCACGCAAAGTATGCCCTTTACGTTACTTGTCATCCGCTATCCGCGCGTTATCGCTCATTTCCCTTCTCATTAGTGTAATCGACAACGTAGCTTGCAATTTGACGCCTAGATCTCTCGGTGCTGCTGCACTCATTAATGCAACACTCGAATCTCTTGATAATATCTTCCGCAGGCAAGGAGCTCAGGCTAAACAATGAATTTTGCGTTCAGTTACACCTGTACGGGAAGGATTTGCAATAAATATAAATGTAACATCACGGCGAGTCGTGGTCATTACCTCGTATAAGTATCATCGCGCCAGAGTCCAGCCGCAGTCAGGAAATGTGGGGTTTCGAAAGGTCAACGAGCCAAATTCGAGGCACCGGATAAGGATCTCCTGATACTGTCACGCATCGGAGACATCGTACACACCAGCCTGGACACTTGGCCGCAGTCTCAACTGGAAATCGTGGCTGGAGGACAGCAAGCAAAGTGGCAGGTACGTTATTTCAATTCAGGTCAGTTCAACGAAGAAGACTGATGATGCCAATCCAGACCCCTGCGACTACTTCAAGCCGCCTGGAACACCTGAATATATTCTTGAGAACGTCTAGGAGCCCGCAATGAATGGGAATTGTACAACTGAATGCCTTTGCCGCGTCTCTGTGTGAGTACGTACATTTTCACCATTTCCCCTTGTGGAGGCTTACCTGTTCTTGACTGTTCGAGTCCGGCTGGAAAATGACTTAGTCTATGAGTCGTATACAGTGAAATTTGGGCCTTATTTGCTTGCTACATGTGTAAAATTCGGAGCATTCAAAGATCCCCCCCCATACACTTTCCTCTTCCCGAGTGTCGTTTCGTCACTGCGCATATTCTATTTTATTATGATTAGTCTGACCAGTATACAGGAGTCGTGAATCCCTCGGCTTATGGCAACGTGCGTCAGAGTGCTTCGAACAAGTACAAGGAGAGTATAAAAACCTCCTGTTTTTCAACTCCACACGCTGTTCATTTTACTCTATCTCACCCTGTCTGCTCTATCGGTTCGAACTACGCGTGGGTAAAAAAAAAACCGTCGTTTTGAACGAGGTGGTACCAAATGGCGATCCGCTTTGTCATCTTAGTCTTCCACGCTCTCCAACATTAGACTTTCTAGACGCAACCACATGGAAAGACGAGGAAGGGAGGACCTAAATGGAAGCCTCTAGCCAAACTCGACGGCCAAGAACAGGCCAGATGGGCCAAAGGCACTCGTGACACAATTACAGGGGCATCGTGTTGTCCAAGGGAAGGGGCCCGACTTGAATGAAAGTCTCAAAACATAGCGGGAACGTACGTAACATAGGTGAAGTCCATAGGACGGAGTTACTATTGGGATTAATCGAACTCGGTATTTTTCCTGATAGATCTTTGCACTTGATCCTCTCAGTGGCGGGTGAGGTCCATCCCACTAGAATAATCCGCCATGGTCTTCACGGGCTCGCCAATTATGGCAGAGATGGTAAAGGGCATGCCCCCACAATGGATGCTGGCCAGGGAAGACTCCTAGTTAAACCCTTATCACAGGTCATGATGTTGCAATGACAGTCCGACATCCTTATTGCCGGCACCATAGCGGCGGCAGAGATAATGAGAGGTATCGGTTCAGGGATATCGGTGCGATGTCAAGATGAATAGGGGAATGGTTAAGCTGTAACCCTAGTAGAGGCTGGAATCCTGCCTACTGTAACCCCATACGGACGGTGACTTATGTAATACGTACACAACGTGACCTACCGTCGGAATGAGTAACTTACACGGGCGACGTTGAAGAGGCATCCACAAAGACCGTACTTACAGAAGATGACCAGTCCGGTAGCGAATATGGGGAGATCTCGGTGTTCCATGGCACAATCGATACAACACCCACTCAATTACAATCACACACTTCAGGGCTTTCAAGACACACAAAGAATCGTGTTGAAGATGTAGATCCTAACAAAGGACGGTGCATGATTGAAAACTGCACAAGAGACCGGATTGTTGAATTTACTCATTGTGTGCCCCTGGCACAGTCGAAAAATCTAACACTGGTAGGTGGTTATTTGATGGTGTATAAAGTGTATATTACTTGGCAGATAAAATCACTGGAATGGCATTGGGACATGCAATATAAGACTTTGCGTCTAAATACTCGTTACAACATATTTCCATGTAGGTTGCTCTAGGTTATTGTTGGTTTAAGTTTGGTTGACACCACTATGACAGTGGGAGCTGCCGTGCGTGGGATGTTGGACAGGGGTTCACTGTGGGAAGTCCCCCCATCAGATTGTACTGGGTTGTACCATCACCTAATCGAAAATGCCGGGAGTCCCTATCAGCTTTTTGGAAATGCTCAGTCGTGTGTAGTACCAGGGCTACCTAGCATCTGGATTCTGACGTACATATTGATACCAAAAGAGAATTTCGCACATTAACTTAGAGGATTCCAATCCCTCATTCTCATCCTCGCTGAGTTCCACGTCCTCCCTTTTCAAGTCCGTCCAGGTGTGGGAAGTTCCCCGTCAGATTGTACTGGGTTTTACCATCACATTAAAATACTTATCATTTTCTTCGAAATGCGGCAGCTGCTCAGTCGAGTGGAGTACCAGGGCTACCGTAGGCATGTGATTGTTGGGAGCGAGGAGACCATTGGGAAGAGTGGAAGCGCGGGGTGCTAATGTTGGTTTTGGGTTCCTTTCGTCGGTTCGGGAGTTGCCATTTACTTTGGAACTTCATCTCACCTGTCATCTCTCTTATCTCTGTGTTCCCCCCACACTCATCCAATCGACGCTGGATATCCGTAATATGCGCAGCCATGTTTTTCTTGGCTGGCCCTCTGTTTTCTGCATCCTAATACGTGCTTCAATGCTTACTATTGCCAATCCAGGTTGAGCGATCTTGCGCAATCAGCTCATCCGATCTTGGCAATCAAGCCTGCATTGCACCCTTTGGTGGGAGCCAAATCTGTGTCTGCTATTTCGTCCCTTCAATTCTTGAGTCCGACACTGTGGGCCCATGCTCTGTTGCACCGTGCACGCATGCCAGTGCTTCCATTCCAATATTCAGGCTTGTACAATTGGACGCGTTCCCACGCGTTTTGACGTGTTCTTCACTCATTGATGCCAAGATTTTGGGCCAACCGACATGGAAGGACGCAGACCAGATGTGTTATCATGGCATTGCCCAATGCGCTGTTGCAGAGCCTGCACTGGTGCCTAACCACAAAGTGTGCCTACTACTACGCTCTTAACTTTCCTCCCCTTCCCATTTCCTTGCTAACTTTCTACTCCAGGAAACAATCAAACTTCCCAAAAGTGACCGGAATTGGAAGACAATAGCTTCCTCCGCGGCTAAAAGGCGAACTCCCATTGGTGAGGTACAAAGAGTGCTGGAACCCCGCGGGTCGGGTTTCACGGATGAGCAAACTATGTGTTCCCCACCGTTCACCCCACCGTTCACCCCACCATTCACCTCATCATTTGCTTTGCGATCTACCTGCCATATTTACCCCACTGATTATTGTCATCCTATCTTCGAAACCGACTTGCTCTTGGGACCTACGCCGGCCCCACAGACCCCGAGGGGTTGTCCCTGCAAAGGTGTGTTCAAGCGCGAGGTTTAGCGCGAGGTTTTCTCTGCACCCTCAGTATAGCCTTGGGGTATTATTTTCTCCGACACTCACAACGACAAGCGCCAGTGTATGCGTGTATTACTATATACCAAATGAATATATTATGATTTACTATTAAAACAGGCGGGGTTACCTATCAATAACTTCCAGGGAACCCTGTCAGTATTTCCGGGGTACCCCGTCAGGATGGCCCCGTCAGACTGCGCATATCTGATAGGAGGTCCCGGCACTCGAAATCTGATGGTTGGCCCCGTCAAATGGTAATGGGGCTACCTAGCAGGGCTGGTACCGGGGCAACCCTACACCATCTGCCGGGGTTACTTCCCACTGTGGGTTACTTCGTTCTGGTGCCAGAGCAAGTGATACTTGACGCATATAAAAATGCAGTGGATAAGAAGGGAAAAACATTGGGAAGCGCAAAAAGAGGGAAATTTCCATCATTCAATATAAGCGGTCAGTTGTATATCAGGTTGTAACATCTAAGTTTGGATATAGAAGACCGACGTGTTCAAATACGAGCTGCTTCCGATTGACAATGCAATGGATCATATAGCACTTTTGATCCAGGACGCAATACGCGAACGTGCGGCACCATCAGATTTCACTGTCCACACCACTCCTTTCGACAATCTTCCTGTGTTTACAAGTCATGTACGATTGTGATCTACCGGAGTGGGAAAGTACTTTGGCACCTGAAATCCCAGGAGCTTGCGGCATTGCTACTAAAGAACAAGAAACTCGCTGATATGTATGACCTATACAGGACGTGGATCCAAGGGGTCCCTGGCGGTGCGATGAAGGACTTGGATTTTAACCCTCTACGGCAACCTTCCGAGGAGAAGGAACCGCTGGCGAGAGTGTTGCGTCATAAGAGCTTGAAGAAGGAATCGCTGGCGAGGCATACGGAGGGTGCGGACGGTCGAGGAACGTGGACAGTGGATGCGATACGCAAATGGGCAGGGGACGTGTCGAGCTCGGGCAGTGGGACGAAACGGAGGGTAGGGGACGGGTCAAGCATGGGCAGCAGGGAAAAACGGAGGAGGGTGGAATACACAAGTGTTCGGAATGAAAGATCGTAGCATTCCCAACAAGTTTGCTGGGGTTCAATGGATGGGAGCATCAGAATTGGATCGTTCAAGACGAACCAACTGTTGCACACTCTCATTGATCATATTTCTCTCGTTGGCTTGCCCTCCCTTTCGCCCACCACCCTTGTATCTGCTGAGCCAGACCCACACTTCGGATGTTGGGCCGGTTCTACACCCGCCCGTCCTACTCGGTCTTACAGTCACCGTCCATTCTATACAGTGCGAGACGATAGCGGCTCAATGCTTGCCTTTCTGTGTGAGCCCTGTCAAAGGAAGCTTACAGATTCCAATAATGGCGCCCCAGCCGAGAACAGCAGCTTCATAACTCCGGAATACAAGTGTGAAGCCATGAGCAGCTAATGCCCTCACAACATGCATATGACCCACGCGAGAATTGAAGGATGTTCCAGGCGAGTTCAGAAGGAAGCATTAGGGAAATCGCTGAGGGCGTAACGACCGAATGGATTGTGTGAAGCAGCAAATAAGAATGTAGTGGGATTGAAGGACCATAGAAAGCGTGTGAGAGATCCAGCTGAAACGAACCTTGAACTTTAGTAGAAGGGTTAGGCGTATGATACTGCGGTGTGCAAGGGGCTTGCGAAGCTTGTTTGTTTGTTTGTTTTATTCTGGATATTTGACCTGCAGAGCTTCAGGCTGCTCAGACGATCTGTTTACAAAGGAAATCAGATTCGTGGGAAAGTGCAATCAGTGGCAAATGGCCACCTCATGGGAGCTTAATTAAGCTCAGCCATTCAGTTTGATCATAACAAAATTAAGTAGCCTGGTACTTGTGGTAATCACAAAACAAGGTCAGGCGTTTACTAGATGCGTTCTTCTTCACAGGAAATAACTAAAGATGATGACTTGGTGGTACCAGGTTGCCTTGTGCGTGAGGGTACGATGTGGCCAGAATTTCTAACTGCTCTTGGATCCTGAGAAAGTCTATAAGGAAAACGTAAGGCCGTTGGCCCTCTATTACGGTGCAACTCCACGTTTGAATCCAGATTTTGATGCATGTGACAGAAAAGCAGAAAAACGGCTGGTACAAACAATAATACACTCGAAGATTCATCAAAGATTTATCAAGTCGCCATCTGAAACTGCTGTAATGTATGAAGGACACTACGCGCAAGCTCAACACCTTTCATCTGACCTTGCGACTCCCGCTGCATTCGCAACAGACTATTAGTAGAATAGGTCGCCTGGTCCAGCTTGGATGAGGATGATGGCTGTTCATCGTCCTCGGTGTCAACTCCCTCTTCCGGCGTATGCTCCAAGTGAGAAGCTTGAATAGCTTTCGCAAATCGTGTGGTGAGGTCCGCATAGAGGAACGTAAATTCAGTGACAGCATCGATCCAAGATTGAAGCTTCGAGGGTCGCGATCCACCAGGGAGGAGATCGATGATCTTCTCGAATGAGCCCGTGCCGTCATTTGAGCAAAGAAGGGCAAGTAGGACAGCCAAGTGACCTTTCAAGAAGTTGGCTTCGGCACTGCCCTGGAATGTGCCATATCGACTGAGCTGAATTGCTTCGGGGATTACGAAAGGACCCACTCACCAGTTCGGCGCTTTCCTTTGTCTGGTCGACATACAGGTTAACGACGCATTGCAACCCACTGATCCTGGCGCGACACCGACAACCTCGTAGACATGACCGAGCCAGGGCACATTCAGGGTCGACCACTTTGATGATACAACTTCTTCAGTGAAAATAACGGATAATGAATCGCGACCTACTCACATGAAGAAGAAATGAGCTCTGGACCATTACCCCCTCCTTGTACTAGACTAGTGATCAGCGCCAGCGCCATGCAAAGAATGTCAAGCTTGTTCGCTGCATCATCATCTTGTCCAACAGCCGTCGATTTCGCCGCATAAGACGAAATGATGCGCAAACATGCAGGAACAGTAAGATTGTTCGACAAGATCGGTGTCCGCCA
Source organism: Cantharellus anzutake (assembly GCF_015039405.1). Lineage (NCBI taxonomy): Eukaryota > Fungi > Basidiomycota > Agaricomycetes > Cantharellales > Hydnaceae > Cantharellus > Cantharellus anzutake. Next base: position 59,497 of record NW_024067136.1, on the reverse strand, counting down.
GTTAAATCCCAATTCCATAAAATTCACCAAGGTTCTTAAGCAGCTGATCATCAGGTGTGTACCTATCACTCAGACGTTAGTCCTTGGCACAAACTAAGGAGTCGATCATTACACACCATCAAAAAAATCTTCCCTCTCTTCCAGACTGAGAATCTGGCACACTAGCAACGTCGCTGGGAGACCTTCGACAAATTCCTTTTGCACCGATAACAAGTCGGATTGAATAATTTCCGTTTCCGAAACACTCTGAAATTCCAGGAGCTTGCTTTCCAAAACGCACAGGCAATTGTCCACGTGCTCTAGGCTAGGAGTGTTAAACGAAGTGGATGGGAGAAGTTCGAGACCCTTCGTATAACCGTCGACCCGCGAAGTCAACAGAGGTAGCTCGAGTTTCAGCGAAGCTATTATATATGGGAAGACGGCCACATGATGGGATCGCATTTTGAACAGGGCCTGGGACGCTAGTTGTCGGATCGTGATCTGGGGGGGGGGAGAAACAAATGCCTCAGCATCGGGCCAACCAAACTCAGTGGCAACAGCACTCACATAACTATCCTCCGAGAGGAGTTTCCCTTTCCTAACGAAGGAGCGTAATTGCTGGATCTTTAGGATGAAGAAGCGCTTAAGCACTAAAGTTCTCGAAGGAGGGGTCTGACAGACGACTGACCAGCACCCGTTCGGGCTTCCCGATCTTCAGCAGTCTGGCATCCTCAGATCGTCCATTCCCCACAAAGAAACCAAATGGATCGACGTCGTGGGGCCACTGCACGACCATCCCCAAATGTTCGCCAACGTCCGATTCTGAAGCAAGGAGGTCCGTAGGTCTTGCTTCTCTGGCCACTAACGCAGCGAAAATGACGAGACATACATCTAATATCTAGAAAAGAGTCATTACTGAGTGGAAAAGGTAATCTTAGGATGCTCGTACCTTGTCCCCTGCATCGTTCGATTTTCGCAATATAGTCCATGCTGATCCGATGGCGTCAGCTGAGGCAGCCCTCCGAACAAATTCTAGGGAGCACATATTATCTAGAAGCTTGATAACACTGGTGAAGGATAGTGTTAGTAGCCAGGATCAGATTCACAGCAATCTCTTACCTTAGTCGCTTGACGGAAACGGTCATTTCTGGATTCATCCCCTCCAGCAAGTATCCCATTTCATCTAAGAACCGCCTGTTCTCGCCTTTGTCTCTCAACTCGCTTATACTTTTCAGGTCCAGAGGACCCATCAAACCCTCGTCGATCCCATCATCCGAAGAAGCATCTACACGCAGCCGTTTCCGCATCTCAGCATACGACTCGTGGAAAAGCTCTTGGGATTCGGGATCTAGCGTGAAGGGTTGTGGCTGGGATTGAGGTTGATTTTCTTCATCGTTTGTATTAGATGAGAGACGGATAGGAGCAAGAAATGATCGGGAGGCTGAGTAGGTTCGGACGCTAGGTCGAGTTGGTGGCGGAAGAGCCTCAGCAGAGGCAGACCCAGTGTCGTTCGAGGGTGGTACAGAAGGCCGGATGGACGGGAGAGTGGGATTCTCATCTATGCGGAGTGAAATATTCGGTAAGGAGACGGTCCCGGGAAGACCAAGCGGGCGTGAAGGGCTTGAATTAAGGGAAGGATGTGTGCTCGGACGCCCGGGCGAATTCATGGAAGTGACTGGGGATGGCACGGCTTCAGATAGTGTCACTGCGCGACGCAGCATCCTGTGCTTGGCCGGGGTTCCGGGTGCAGGGCCCGACACCCCACTTCGGGCTGGCGAGTGTGAGATTCCATGAACAGGGATATCGATACTTTCGAATAATCGTGAAAGATCTTTAACTCTGGATGGGGAGCCAGGTAAGGCAACTGCATTTGATGATGATGCAGAGGGAATAGATTTAGATTTAGGCTCCGGTGTTCGCCTATCGTATGTATCCTCTTGTTTAGACCCTTTAATGGCAGGTGGCGGGTTCGATAGGGGTTCTAGGGCGCTAGGAGATGTCGGCATCGCAGTGAACGTTGTATTCGACGGCCCAAATGGTGAAGGGCTTCTGCGGAAAGGGGAAATAGCTTGGATGTAATTTAGTTTATTCGATAGCCATGAATACATGACCAGCTAATTGACTCACAGGAGGGATCGCGCTCGGGAATTGATTTAGGACGCTTAGTCTTGTGCGTCACGCTGTGCAATGGAGATGTTTCAGGTCCAGAACGAGAATCAGCTCGCCTCCTCTTCTTTGGGGAAGGCATGAGTCTAAGAGGGTCATCACTGCTGCTGTCTTCGTGGGCTGGGCGTAGTGGCTTGTATGCGTGCCTCGGAACATCATAGGGGGACGAGGGACTTGTGTTAGACACCTGCTTCTTTGCGCTCGGAGGACTTGGGGTGAGGATCTCGACATAGACCCTCGTCTCAGGAACCACCTTTTTTGGCGTCAGCGGTGACATGCCAGCGGCATGATTATGATTGTCCGCCTCGCTTGATGGCGCGTGTGATTGGCGTCGAGTTGACGCCTCATTGGCGCGCTTCCTTCCAAGACGCCCGTAAGTTACAGGAGGCCGCCCATGCATCAAAAGGTTTTGTTGGGGTACTTGATCGCAAAACGCAAACACAGCGCGGGGACGTGTGCGTTTGTCAATGAATTCATTGAAATCACATGACGTTCCGGAACTGATTCGGCGTCGTGTGATGCGGAACGTGCTCGCATCAGTGATGCCAGATTGAGATTGTGTGGCGAGATCTGCGAGGGAATGGAATGTGCTGGAAGCATCGCGGGCAGTGGAATCAGGCCCAACTCCGACGCTTTTCTATTGATCAGGTGGTTCCGGCGACAGTTCCGGAATGTTGCAAATAATGCCGGTGAACCCAGACTCGTACCCAGTCGGAGGAGCTCCGTGGACGCGCAAAATAATAGCTTTTTTACGCAATGTAAATAAACGTTCTCACACTGGTACTCGACTGCTTCCGATGCTAGTCACGTTCCGTACCCAATACAAAAGATCACATGGTACGGAGTTAAACAAATATCCGATCACCTACTCCGAAACTTAGCCCGCGACACTTCGCTCCTCCGACTGGGGCAAAATGTAGGTGGCGATGCATCGGAAACACCCGACTCTCACGCTAAGCCTGAATGAGTTGTACATAGAGGTTGCGCAATGTAATTGTTAGTGTTGACACATGCGGTCATTGTACCCAACCCAACCCATAGAGACTTGGGAGCACCTTGAGGGTTGTGAAATCGACAACCCGGGCATGTGCGGAAATTGACTCTTCATATAATACTTCTGTAGCAATTTGCAGTTGGTGCTTTGTAGTGAAGCGGTACAAGCGTGAGCTGGGGCTATGTAGCCTTTTTGGCTGCGGGTGTTCGATTCCCACTCAGTAAACCTTTTTTTTTTCCTTCTTTACTCCTTAGTGTAAATGGGATGTTACAATTATTCCTGAGACCAAAAAAAAAGGTTTACTGAGTGGGAATCGAACACCCGCAGCCAAAAAGGCTACATAGCCCCAGCTCACGCTTGTACCGCTTCACTACAAAGCACCAACTGCAAATTGCTACAGAAGTATTATATGAAGAGTCAATTTCCGCACATGCCCGGGTTGTCGATTTCACAACCCTCAAGGTGCTCCCAAGTCTCTATGGGTTGGGTTGGGTACAATGACCGCATGTGTCAACACTAACAATTACATTGCGCAACCTCTATGTACAACTCATTCAGGCTTAGCGTGAGAGTCGGGTGTTTCCGATGCATCGCCACCTACATTTTGCCCCAGTCGGAGGAGCGAAGTGTCGCGGGCTAAGTTTCGGAGTAGGTGATCGGATATTTGTTTAACTCCGTACCATGTGATCTTTTGTATTGGGTACGGAACGTGACTAGCATCGGAAGCAGTCGAGTACCAGTGTGAGAACGTTTATTTACATTGCGTAAAAAAGCTATTATTTTGCGCGTCCACGGAGCTCCTCCGACTGGGTACGAGTCTGCGGTGAACCGGCAATCTAACCGGGGGGATGCTGAATGTGAAGGACGCCAGCGAAGGAGTACCTTCTATCATGGCCCAGAAAAATGTAGAAGGACTACGTAGCACACGAGAGCGCCATAGCGCGCCTAACTGGGCCGTAACCGATCGTCGCTTGTCAAGCGTTTGTCGACATCAAGCAAGCCTGTTTGCATTGTAATTTGTAGGCGACTTGCATCCGGAGCCGATGGATCTTCGCCGAAGAACAATCAACGCACAATATTTAGGATCTTTGCGATCGCCGCTACCGTAAACCCTCATGAACCGCGCGCATACTCCACAAACCCCTCTCGTCAGCTTGCCCGCTTTCCTATGCTCAGCCGAGCATCAAAGGACTGGATTAGTATGTTGTGGCCCCGCCCGAAACACGTTTTTTTTTTTGGTGGTTCCCAAGGCGATATATTCCAAACACCACTAGACACCACTTGTCCCAGCCTGTGCCTTGTCGCTTGAAGCTGGCTGCTGCATGTTCTGGCCCGCTCCAGTCTTGTTGCTTACCAACGAACTCGTGGTCGTAACAGATCTTCGGCAACCTCTGACTGAACTCCACAGCATTTTACTACAAGATCAATCTCCCGAACACGCGTTCTCCTCGTTCTTCAATAAGGCTGTTCAAACACGGTATTAACGCGAACGGGAAGGCGCCCGCCTTGAGGCTTTTTACCATTCGGCCTCAATTATAAAATCATAAAGCCCAAAACGGATAAAAACCCTCGAAAGGTATAATAACCCTTTATCACTTGCGAGTACCATTCCCTCTAACGCCCACGTTCACCTTTTCTTCTTTCTCGTCCTCTTCACTCTCTTTTACTCCTTTCCCCCTTCTCCTTCTTGAAGACATGTTGGACATCGATTGGAGTGATCCTGTGAGTTGAATTCTTACCATTTTCTTGGAATATATATCCTCAACGTCATCTTTTTTCAGCAACCTGCCCGTCCAGGCCACCAACGAGCTGCCTCGCTATGGACAAAAGTAAAGAACAGTATCAGCATCCTCAAACCCGAACCCGGCACTCTACCGCCTCCACCCCGGCGTTCCAATTCAGATCCTCGTAGCAGTTCTTCCCGATCCAAGTCCGTCCCTCGCACCTCATACGACTACCGTACACACGAGCGCCATCAAAGCCAAAGCCCACCAAGGACCTATCAACCCCAGATCAGAGTCCAAACAGGTCACGGCTCTCCACGAATTTATACTCCCACATCTCCTACCAAGGGTTATAGTTACAATATCTCCCGCGGTGCCGCACCTGCCCCCGTGCGCCGGTCGACCCAGCCAACCTCCGCTCCTGTTCGTTCGACCCCCCAACGATCCAAAACAGTTCCTTCCAATGGCGTCATGTATAACGGAAAGCTAATCGTTGGGAACTCCAAGGATGTCGAGCGCTACATATCTTCGCAGAGGCGAATCGAAAATTGGTCCCGTAATGTTCGGTGAAGAGGCCCCAGTCTCTTAGCTAAACAGTATTGTTTAATTGGCTGAGGTATTTGGTTATTTTGGTGGGTGTTCGGATCTCATCGCCATCAGGATCAACCACCCGTTCTCATCATCTCTCGTTGCTCGTGTCCTTTTAGGGCATACCCAGCCATTATTTTGACGAGAACATTATGCCACTGAACTTTCGGATCTCGGTATTTCTCATCTCTGCTACAGCATTTCCCTCCGACTCACCCCGATCGATGATGTTATGAGAACCAGACTGTCACCAATTCCCCCTTTAGACTAGTATTAATATTCCCGAATGTTAGCGTTACTTTTGCTCTGTTTCTGTTCCCCACGAATTCGAATCCAGAATGTTCTTTTTCGTTTTGAAACACTCATGTGTGAAAATGACGTTGAGGGTTCAGCCTGTGGGCGATCTTGTGCGATCGATCTGACCCACGGTTGAACTTTGGCTCTGGAGCTTGGAGCCTAAATAATGATGGTGGGGCAACTCCATATCTTTATTACCTCCAAGGCGATCGAAAATGGCATCTACATCAGGGCCGATTTCGGAGGTCGGTTTGCGAAGCTGCATCAATTAGCGAGTTTGGCAACTTAAAACTGAAAATCTGCCATTGATCATTGATCATTCTATTACGCATGGAACACGAGGCAGCGAAGCCGGTCAAGATCTGGAGCCTCACAGAATCAACGCAAACCTCCGAACTTAGAAACGAGCCCTATACAGATGGCAAGAACCGTGACTCGCAGGAACATCATGCCGATCAAGGAGCATCAACGGGATTCCACAATAACGCTCCTTTGGATCCTTGATCGAGAGCGTCCAACGCGGACACTTGAGCCTCGCTGAGTTCGAAATCGTATACCTCTGCGTTGGACTTGATGCGTGATGGCGTCGCAGACTTGGGTAACGGGACGAATCTAAGGTAGTTGGAGAAATTTTCAGCACGTTATCGTATCACCCACACAATATTGCTGTTGAGCAGAGGCTACAAATGGATACCCACCCTCGTTGCAGGGACCAGCGAAGGTATACTTGGAAAGGGCTTCGATCGACTTCGCTGGCGATACGGAGTACAGTAGGATCGGAGGCTCTGCCGCGTACGAGAGGACTGTAAGCTTCGACAACTATTCCGCGTTCATTGCAGTACTCGACGATGGGCTTCTGCTGGCAAAAGGGGTGGACCTATACGCGAAAAAATATCAGTTATCGAGGCGGTTCACATGTAAGATATCAATGTCATGAGGCACACCTCAATCTGATTCACCGTGGGGGCCGGCAGACCTTCCTTCTGGATCTCTTCAAGATGGTGTACACCACTTTAGAAATAGGAGAAGCACATCGGTAACCAATCTCAACACTTTCAATGGACTCACTAGTTCGAGACACCCACAGAACGTATTTTTCCGGCTTTCTGGGCGTCAAGTAAGGCCTTGTACGTAGCAAGGCGCTTTTCACTCCCAGGTAGAGGAGCATGGATTAGATATAGATCGATGTAGGCTTTGGAGTCGAAAACCGAAAGTCAGCAGCCGATGAGGCCACGGAGTACTGTGTTGAGAACATACTGAAGCCAAAATTCTCCAAGGATCGGTCTACGAGCTTCAAAGCGCTTTCATAGCCTTGTTGATTGATTGGGATCTTCGTAGCTAGATCGTCCGTCAAACAAGTTTCATCGGTGACCTTACGTTGACCCCCTATACGTACTGACGAAAATCTCCTCCCGATTGATACCGGAGAGTCGAATGGCTTCGCCAACCTCACGTTCATTCGCGTAATATACGGCTGAGTCAATATGTCTATGACGCAGCGTATGATTACAGGATCTATGAGTGATAAACCAGCAGTCTCACCGGTACCCAGCTTTCAACGCCTCCAGAGTCGAGCTGACACATGTGGCCCCTCCATTCTGAAAAACTCCAAACCCAAGCAAAGGAAGCTTGAAGCCTACACACAACCACCTCGATGAAGCTTCTCATTTCGCTCACTGGCACTGCTGACCTGAAGAAAGTTTCACCGTCGACGCCAAAGTCAGCCCAGCCATGCCCGTCTTTGTAAGATGGGTTTGCAGTCGATAGGAGACAGGGAAGAAGATCCGGTTTACGGCTTCCTGCGCTCTCTCACGATTGGATCATCCTCATCAGTCATCCATGATGGGCGAATGCTCGAATCGGCAAGTTCTCAAGGAATTGAACTACATGAACAACGCCGAGAGGGAAATTGCTATCACGACGGCGACATCCGCACAGCGCGGAAGGTGAAACCAAGGCAAACAAGATGACTGTTCCCCCTTTGAGGATCGGCGTCTCTTCCCGCTAAAGGAGAGGCTGGTCACCTGCCTAGAATGGGCGGCACTTCGAGTGCTACTTACTGGTAGTGGCTGTGGCTGTGCTTATCGGGTGAGCACAGCAATTCAACCCTGAGGCCGAGTTCTCAATTAATGCGGCTGGTGCGCGTCTACGCAATTGAGCGCAGCTGTTACTTAAGAATGCCCTTGAATGAGCAATGAGCCAGCTGAACGGCTCGAAGTTGAACTAAGCCGAATTGGGACTGAATGGACCATGAACTGCCTCCTAGTTGCTGCGCCGCACCAAAGGCTAACTCCATAAATACTTTTGTCACACACGCACCCAGATACTCCATACCCTCAATAATGTTCCTCTTGAACGAGAAAGACGAGGCTTCGTCCACCGAAGTTGATGCGCACCAAAACGTTGGTCATTGTACCGTCTCGCGCGCTGAGTCTAGCTATTGACCTATTGAACGCTGTAGCTGTCTCCTCCCCCATACGGCCTTGAGTCTACGGCCCCCACCGCCACAGTCCCACAAAAGGTATATTTCTCAGAGGGATCGCAGAGTCAGACTCTGGCTAGTTCGTCGTCCGACGCAGAAACTATCATTGCTACCCTATCCTCATCTTTCGTGACACCACCCACGAACTTCCTCACCATCCATCAGAAGCACAGTGGAATCAAAGACAGTTGGACTATCGATACCTCTCTCCAGCCTCCTCCCGCCCTCCTTGCTCGTTCTAAGAAAGGGAAAAGCAAGAAAAGAAAGAACTTGGATGTGTTTTCTCGCCATGGCACTGTCGATGTGAATGTGAAACTTGACCCATCATCCGAGGGTGATATCAGCCAGCGAGCAGCGCTCCAAGTTGGATCGCGTCACAGTCTGGTTCAAGTTCACCTGGTACGTTGCATTATTCGTCCTCTTGGGTATGGTCAGCCTCTTATCAATAAAATTTCCTTATTTAAGCTACGGCCCTCGTCGCAGCCATTCCATCTAAATGCGTACTCAAAACATGGAAAAGTTCGAGTGTATATCCCCAGAGATTTTCACGGATTGGTTGAACACAAGGGGAAAATAATCTTCTCCCCTTCCCTCCTTCCTAAAGTCACGTCGTTCTACAATGAAAAGGGAAAGGGAAATAGTTTCATTGGTGATTGGAGAACTACTTCTCCGAATCAACGTGAGTTCGTCCTTTTCTGTTCTTTCGACGCGACCATCGTATTCATCGAGCTGGGGGGTTTACAGCTTCTATGTCTGCATTCAATTCTCCATCCGATTGGAACGGGGATCATCTCGAATTATCCTCGAAACATGGTACACTTTACGTCCACTATATTGATGAAGAGAAGAAGGAACAAGCTGGGACGACATCTCTCTTCAAATGGCTTAAATCCTTTGGGTGTGATGACCACTAGGCATTTTGCGTTTCGAGGCTGCATGCCCAACTTTGAAGCATATTGTTCCCGTCCTTGCTACAATTTTCGTGTAACAACATCTACCTTCAGGCATTTTGTTCCGTATCTACTTTGCATCCATATGTCTTACAATTGCCACCTAGTCCAATCAACTGTACGGCTATTCAGGGCGCCCGTGCTAGCTATTCAAGCTGCTATTATATGGCAGGGGATAATTGACATGCGTGCCTGATTGTAATTGGGAATGAAAGTCGTTTCGATGTCTCCTATAAGGTGTGGCGTTGGCAGTCGGAAACCAAGCTTCATGCAAAATACCCTCCGTTAGGGCGCCAAGCTGAGTCGGTGATAAGAACCCTGAGGTCTCGGACAAGAGAGGAAAGGATGAGCTTGGTAGTAAGTTGTGAGAAGGCTTCGAGTCACTATCCGTTGAGCCAAGGGGCCGGAACCATCAGTAAAAGAGGATCTAATCTGGTTCATAACCTATATGGACAACGAGGTTTATCATTGAGACTAGTATTATTTGCGGCGCATACATCATGATAAAGGGCGATTTGTGATCCCCGTCCTCGCCCGTAGGGCACCGGATGAGGGACACGCCAGAGAGAAGTGAATGCTTCAATAGAAGGAATGACCTCAACGTGATGGCCAAGGCCGCAGGAGATTCTGGAGTAATTGAGCTAAGGCTGGGGATCAGAGTTCAACACTGTCGATCACACGGAGCATCATCATGCGAACTAGACAGGTAGTACTAAACGAGACTATGTAGAAGCGAGGAGGTAAGTGAAAGAGTGACCATCATAAAAGTGAGAGACGAACCTCAGCCTCAAGCGAACAGCGCAAAGAGAAATGAGGGCGTCGGAAGTGTGCTTTTAAGCGTCGTTTGTTCGAGTGCAACAGGAGAAAAGCGTATGAATAAAGCAACGAACGATCGGAAATATGCTGAATAAGATAGGACAATAGTGCAGACTCGAACAAGACTCATAGGACGTCTCGCCGTCACAACGGAAGGTCGGGTATCATAGCACGGTGGCGGCGAGTCGACCGTTGCCGTCTCTCAACACACCAACTCAGTGATGGGTGACTCGACGCAAACCCAACTCCTCTCGAGACTTTTCGAACTTAACCAAGGGAACAACCTTATGAAGATGTCGGACACTTGATCGCCAAGCGGGATGTATTGAAGTTCCAATGTTCTTCACCGAATCCAATGGTGGCGGACATCAATGTGCTTGGTTCGAGCATGGAACACAGGGTTCTTGGCAAGGATTGATTGTCGAGAAGGGTTATCAGGTGTCCTTCAGGGAAGGAATGGGAATCATTGACGGCGACGCTGAAAGGGCGTCTTGGAGAGTAGTTCCGTCATCCGACTGTCAATAACGTGATTATTGACAGCACTGCAGTTATTCTACATAGTATCGTCGCAATGCAATTATTTGGGGGTTCAACCCTCATTCTCTCTGTTGTCGCCGCTGGCAAACTCACGTATAAAGATTCACCCCCTCTCCCTCAGGTCTCTTGTACAAGTGAGAATTTCCTTCATCATTTAAAGAATCATTCTGAATGTCTTTATTGGTGCAGTTTAACGCGCCCAGTGCAATTAACAGATCTCTTGTACGAGTCTGAGTCTAACGCGCCATAGCCCTTTACATTTTAAAAGGTTATGAGCCCAGTTTTAAAATGTAAAGGGCTATGGCGCGTTAAACTCAGACTCATACAAGAGATTTGTTAATTTTACTGTACCTATGGCGCGTGAAACTGCACCAATAAATACATTCAGAGCGATTCTCAAAACGATGAAGGAAATTCTTGTTGGAGAAAGGGATCAAGTGATCTCCCAAACCATCAGGGAAGGGGTACCCCCCCCTGGCATAACGGGCGAGTAGTGTATGGACAGGCTAAGAGGTCCATCGGCCTTCCTCGGGTTTCTAGTACACACTATACCCACCCCCTCCTAAGTCCATGTTGGCAATCACTTGCAGAATCCGTCTAGGCAATAAGTCCGTGTAGGCAATAAGTCCATGTAGGCAACCACCCACTAAGTCCACGCATTCACTCATTAAGTCTGTATGTGGCAAACCCCCTCCCTTTCGAAGTCCTGGAAGGCAGTAATAGGCACCACCCCCCTTTCTCCTCGCTGTAAGCCCTTAGACAGGCATGCAACTCCTAATTTCCCCATTCCCTCCTTGCCACGTCACCATTTTTCCATTTTCCCACGGTCCAATCGCGCGCGCGCTCAAAGGCAGCAACCCAATCCCACCTTGCACCTGGCACCAGCAGACCATTGGGGCCACTCCCTTACTGCCTTACTATGGAACACTGTGGATTCAGAGGGTGGTCCCCCCCTTTCAAATATCGTGTTAATTCTCATGCACACTTTGGACAAGTTGGACACCCGGGATTGCTGAGAAGGCTCACTCCACCGACTGCCTGGCATGGCATCGACTCAGATTTGGAAGACAACCAACCACCATTGATTATTGGACTAGCACCCTTGATCACGCATCCATTGGATGATTTCACCCTTCCACATTCCCTTCACCACTCCATTCCCATTCAATTTCATTCCATTATTTTTCAGTCAATTTCTTCACACCGGTTTCATTATATCATGGATTCATGTTAAATGATTACATGTTCTTTCGTTTGAGAGGGTGTGTTGGAGATCAACCTCAAAACATGTATTTACATATATTTGTGCCGACAATTCTATTTAGTGGTCTACTGTCATGACCGACAAATCCCGGGGCTCCGTCAGCAGCGAACCAATGCTGATAGGCGAATCCGCCGACCCGAAACCCATCCTAACCAGCCCCCAACCCCATGTCTGGCCCCCTGCCTTACTGCGTGAGACTTGGCCAAGAATCAGAACCTAGACCCTGCCGGTATTCCAACCTTACCTCCAGTTCCTGAGCCCTTGGTGCTCCCAGCATTCAGTCACGCCTGCCTTGTCTCCATCTGAACCACACTCATTGCTTCCCGCTATGTGGTCACAGCCATGCCCCGCTTCCGTGCATTCCGCACCCTCTGCCCACTCCGCACCCTCTGCCCACCTCTGTACCTCTGTTGGCCTTCATGCTGTCCTTGTGTGACAGTGCTGGCAGATCAACCTCTATTTGCGGACTTGTGTCGGCACCGCACCGACCCCGCTTATTTGCGGACTTGTATCGGCGCCGCGCGCTGACCTCCGCTTTCCCTCTGGCCATTTGTCACTTGGCAGCTTATCATTCATTCCTTGCCGAGTGCCATTTATTGTTTGCTTCCCTGCCAATATTGGCATTTGATCCCCTCTTTATTGGCACTAGGTTATTGATCTCATTCAGTTATTCATCGATAACCCTTGCCACTTATTGTTTAGTGATCTGTTCCTCCTTTCCAGTTCCCGGGCTCTTGTCCTTATTTAGTTTGACAATTCCCGCTTATCTCCGCGCCGGACCGCGCCGGACTGACCGGCCTTTCTATATTCCCTCTTGCCTATTTATATACCTTGTAAATACTTTCGGGGACCCCAGTCTGAAATCAACTAGAGTACCCCCCCTGTCTGGTCTGAGTCTCTCCTTCTGCAAAGGGGGCTTCCCCCCTCTGAGTCCGTGCTCGCGGAGTCCGCGCTCCTCCTACAGGTCTGCTCCGCCCACAAGTCTGGTTTGAAGTCCGCTGTAAGTGTCAGTTTGTAAATATGGGATCTCCCCCAAACGTCAAGCTCAGGGCACAGCGCTCCACCTGAGTCGCTGAGGCCGCGATCCCACTCTGCTAACCTTGAACAGCGCTTCCGGACGCGCCGCATATTTCCGCCCGCATATCCGCGCGTGCGCGCTCCAACAGACCTCTGCCACAATCTCCGACTCCGACAATAATCCAGCCTCTGACAGTAATCCCGACTCTGACATCTACTCTCATCTGGTCCGACCCCGGCCCTATTCCGGCCTCATCCTATGGTTTTCTATAGGTTATGAGCCCAGCCGGCCTAACGGCTTGCTGAAGTATCATCAAGAAAATCCACTTGACCTTCATGGTGGACAGCCACGGTACATCAATTTGGAGGCTAACACCCCAAATTGAGGGCGAGTGTTGGAGAAAGGGATCAAGTGATCTCCCAAACCATCAGGGAAGGGGTACCCCCCCCCTGGCATAACGGGCGAGTAGTGTATGGATGCATGCTAGAGGTCCTGGGTTCGATACCAGGCTTGTCCATTTTATGTCATTTGTCCAGTCACCTGGTTTACCTCATTTGGATATCACGGAGTACTGTACTCACACGACCAACAACCGCATGGTTCTTGAGCGTGACACCGGACATCCAACCGGAAAGCCTGAACGATGCGTGACAGCCAACCGGTTGAGGCCAGAAGGGCGTGACAAGAGCCCCCCCCGGAAGTGCCCGGGTGTTGATGGACTTTCGATGTTATATCCGAGAAAATTTGAAAATGATAATTGAATTTAAACAATCTCGTGTTTCATTTCTGCTTCATACTATGGACGGATTTTCGCTTGCCCACCGCATTGCTGCTTGTACTGGGGAAGCTATCACATATAAGAATCTTCCTACTCTTCTCATCGGACCCTACTTTCCTCACGAAACCCTGTCCATCAGGGAATTCATTGCATTCCAACTTCCTCCCATTCCGGTCCACACAAAAAGCCCCAATGCGTGCCTCAGCCATAAACCACCATCTACAAAAATATTCTCGGAGAATGATGTTCGTGTATTGGATTGCCCTAGCCGACTTGATGTCGAAGGGCTCATCACAGAGTTGGATATGGATGATGAAAACCCTCTTACCTCAGTCGAGATTGGTTCTAGTTGTATCCCAATAATCATTCTAGAAATTTGGAGGATTCATTTTCAGTTGTGGGATCTTCAAAACCTGTGGAAGGACTCGCTTAAACAGACAGAAGATTTAATAAAGAAGGACCCTGGTCAGCAATTTGTGATACAGGCAGCTCAACGTAGACTTACTTTGTGCCGGTGGAATGAGGAAATCCAAGGGTTTTCAAGCATAGGACAGAGTGCCATTGGTGCCTTGATGTGTTATCTTTCCATCTCATGCCTGGTCACGACTGACATTTTTCACCATATCGAAATTTTACAAAGCAAAGTGGAAATGATCAACCCGATGGTTCGGCTCATATCCCCACTTGACTCGCAACTTCTTGCTGGAAGTGCTTCTCAACGAAATGCAGGCCTGGTCAAATACAAACATCTTCCCACATACAAAGGGCTCCGTCAACTTGGGAATGAACTTGTATCTGGGGCTGCAACTCACCTTGGTGGAATCCTACACGTCAACCAAAACCATTGGGTTCCTTTTGTAATCAACTCGAAAGAGTCCGTTGTTCTTCTTGCAGACTCTCTTCACAAAGCTGGTACTAGCGCATCAAGAGCAACAGCAGAGGCGATGGAAATCATTCAATGGTGGTTGGATGTGTCCTATTTGGGATCAAATATGCAAGCAGTATCATTCAGAGTCGCTTCACTCCCAATAGCATACCAGAATGATGTTACGTCTTGCGGTTTTTTTGCGCTGAATGCATTAGCACATCATTTCATCCCAACTCAGTACAGACTTCACATGGGTGGTAACTCAACTCCCCTAAGAGTCGGTTTTCTAAATATTATCCTCGATCATCACAAAAAGACTGTGAGTAAATGAACAACCCGAAGAGAAATTAATCATGCATACCAATTTGTCACCTAGCATGCACCTTGCATTATGCCGACACCAAAGGAATCATCTCAAATTGCATTCAGGGCCTCGAAGGATTCTTGTTTTGGGCCTCCAACTTTCAGTCGTAAGGTGGTGGGGAAAAATCACCAGCAGGACACTTCCCAACTGGAAGAGTCTGGACTGCTCCGGTACTTCAGCCACGTAACCCCTGAAGAATATCATGTACAAGTGTCAGCAGGGTTTGAAAGATTACAAGAGAAATGTGAAGATAAGCAGCAGGCCATGCAACTCAAGGCAATGAGGCAAGATCAGAGGCGTCGAGAGTTGGCCACTGCAAGACAGCAGCGACTCCGGGCCAAGATCGCAGCAGAGAAAGTAGACAGGATTGATGTATGTATCCACAACTTACATTCAGAGAAAGATACCTAACGCTTGTGAGTTGATAGATCATGAAACTCCGAGACCGAATGGCACCAGTCATGGAGATGTCGAGACCGAAACAATTGATTCAGCGATGGCTAAAGGAACAAAAGCAGCGGAAACCAACATACCAATCATCTGTGACTATACGAGCATGTAGACGAAGGGTACATAGGTTAGCATCATCGACAAATTGGTTCCAACCAATTTTCTGGACGATCATAAGCGAAGCAGTGGAGAAAGTTGGCTGGAAGATGAGCCCGACAGAAATAGTGAAAGAGTGCCAACGAAGATCTGGGAAGTTATTCCGTTTGTTGAGGGCAGATGTAGTTGGGAAGTGGATAGATCGGAGTGGGTCGTGGCCATGTTGGTCAGCTGTGGTCTTGGCAAAGGTTGCGAAGGGGAGTTGCCCAGGTGGTGGAATTACTCGAAAAGGGGTACTAGTGAGTGAACAATTGGCATTAACGTCAGTTTTAACTCACACAAGTAATGTAGGCATCTTACCCAGAGACGATCGAGGAGATCAAGCAGACGCTATTGAGTATTCGAAAAGCAGGCGCCGCTCTTGATGTGCACCAGATCCGTGGAGTGATTGTTGCACATATCCAGCACACTCGCCCTGAAATATTCAGGACAACAGTCAACAGAGATGGGAGTGCCTTCGCTGCAAGCTCACAGTGGATCTGGAACTTTCTCGCAACAGAACTGAACTGGAGCTTACGACGGGCAACACGTGCTGCCCAGAAGCTCCCTGCCAACGCTGATTATCAGCTTTACGCCTCACTCCTCCGTCATGCCTACTCCATTCACCACTATTACATTCCCAGCAACCTGCGAGTGAATTCCGATCAAACGCAGGTCATTTACCAACAAAGTTCAAATTTGACATACGAAAGGAAAGGCTCGCGTCAGGTTTCCACTCTTGGCCGAGATGAGAAGCGCGCGTTCACCCTCAACGTAGCTATCTCAGCAAGTGGAATTCTTCTACCCTTCCAGGCAATATTCAAAGGAAAAACTTCTGCGAGTCTTCCTGCTGTGAACTCCCCTTCCCACGATGAAGCGGATCGACTTGGCTTTGTCTTTGAGCTCTCTGGTACCGACAACTACTGGGCAAATTTAAACACAATGAAATCATTCGTCACAAACATTCTTGTTCCATACTTTAATGCTGAAAAGGGGCGTCTGTCACTTGATCCAGTTCAAGAATGCATTTGGCAACTTGATGTCTGGTCTGTTCATGCGTCATTTGAGTTCCGGACTTGGATTTTTGACAATTATCCCTGGATCATCCTTGACTATGTTCCTGGAGGGTGCACGGGTCTTTGGCAACCCTGCGATGTCGGTATTCAACGCTTACTCAAGCTCGCGGTAAAGCAATCTCAGCAAACTACTATTGTGCGCGACATCCACTCCCAGTTGCAGCAAGGTACTGGCCCATCCGATATTTCACTTGATACAAGGCTTGGCACGCTAAGGGATCGTGTCCCTGCTACTCTGGTTGATGCATACCACTCAATTAACAACCCTCAGCGAATCCAAAAGGTAAATACAACCTTCAGCCTGACATCGCAGTTATATCTAAAAAGTATTACATAGGCTTTTGAATTGTGCCGCTCCGGCGAGTTCAATCTATCTCATTCTAGCCTCACATCCCCTTCACTACGAGCCATCCTCAACAATCTTCCACATCAAGATCCCACTCTCGCTCAAGCCATAACCGCTCCACGCAAGTTTCCCACTGATGATAGGGGAATTCATCTGAGTTCTGTTGCATTAGTTCATGAGCAACCATTCTCCGAGGTTGCTGAAGACAGTGTAGAGGTAATGTTGGAGGAGGTTTATGACCATCTCGATGGAGAAGCGCTACCTGATGGGCTTGCTGAGGTAGATGGTGGTCTTCAGCTGGATGTGATGGCTGCCGAAGACTATGACCCCAAATCTATTGGAGGGGTTAGTGTGGTGGTTGGGACCGAGGTTGATAGTGATGGGTTGGGACGGGGTAAACGAATCAGACGTACAAGAAACCTAGAAAAAGAGATGGATATGTACCGCTTTTAATGTTAGCGCATTACCAAATTAGGATAATTGAATTGAAAGCTACACAGCCACTGGGAGCCCACCCAAACAGCGTGACACCGGACATGGCAACCGCAAAACCTATGTGATGCGTGACAAACTTTTCAAAAGTACCGACCGGAAGGCCTGCGTGACGCGTGACCGGTTGTTGGTCGTGTGAGTACAGTAAGTCCAGGCAGGCAACGTGCAATTTCTTCAATTCTCACCTCAGACTCGTATGGCAAGAGATTCGAGGGAGAGGGAGTGAAAAAATTCTCTATATGCCAGCGGCGACTACGCTGTATAACAAAGAGAATGAGGGTCGGACCCCATATTAGAATAACTGTGCTGTCAATATGTAATCATGTTATTGACAGTCGGATAACGGAACTTTAAGTAGCAGAGGCTGGGCTAATAACGGAACCAATTGTTGTATTCTCCAACAGTGCCTCACCGAGATTGGGCGGGGGCATCAAGATTCGGAGGTATGATGATGATGTGGGGGTCGGCAAACCGTAGGTTTGCTTGGTGTTCTCACATGCGCCAATTCCTAAAATCGGACATCAGGTGCGTGATTGATTCATCACGTGACCCCCGCGTCAAATGTAATTAGATTTGGGCATAGGACCCTAGGCAGGTTACCAGCCTCTATTGGAACAGATCATCAACCTTCACACAAGTCTCGAGTGTAATGTACCCAGATTCGGTTCCGGAAGACATTTTCATCGCCTTTGGTGCATTATTAAGCATTGATGATGTGTTCTCAATGAGAAAGGTGAATCCTGCAGGATCACCTTACATTTATTTGCGAAGCCTTGATGAACCTCCAGTGTGGCTCAAAGCATTTCTATTGGATGTCGCTTTCGAAAGCATTCTGGCTTGCCTGGATATATGAGAACATTGTCAAAGCAGGTCTGTGGACGCCACAACACCTCAGCGGATTACGCTCCTCACCAAGGGCTGTTCTGGAGCGCCTCGCTGTTCGGACTTTCCGTCTCTTGCGCAACCGTAGCCTACGGGCTTTGCGTCCCCGATGTCTTAAGAATATTCAATGCAATGCTAGTTCCATATCATGGATCACTCTATACGGAGGCCGTTGGCTCTTCCTCGCATCTACGCAGGGAACGTTCGAGCTCTGGGATATCCACCATGATCAGCGTCGTCAGCCACTTGATCTCCATTCTACTGGTGGATGGGTATGCTCGGGGCTGGTTCATTCTCTTCAAACTGATGTCGATAATCCTATTCTTGTTGTCTCGTACAGGTGACTCGCGTTCGATCCCATCCGTGTGGTGTTACTTACATTTGATATCAGCAATCATAGTTCTCAGCTGCTAGAATGCGCATTAGGTGGTCATTCCACACTCACTCATCTGAGGACATACGACGCTGCTTCTGAGCCAATTGCTGCACGCAATGACCTTATTTTATTTGCTACTTCAGTTGAACCGGAAGTGTTAACGCTTGCCAGAATGGATGGTGCGACGTACACTCTCACTTACAAAGTCGATGATATTGCTGTAAGCATTGCAAGTTTGCCTGATGGCGTGAACTAAGACATTGTTTCAGCCACAACGTATACAGACTGCGGTTTTTACGGAATCTGATATCATTGCCTTCAAATATTCCACCATCTACATATATGGACTTGACGTGTTGGATAAGCCTTCTACCCGCATCCGTCCCAAACAAGTCATAAAGTCCGAATGTACCCTCTTCCAGATCCAACCATGGCTCACAGCAGATTCGGGCCATTCCACTGTTCATCTGATTGCTCGCGATGCGGTCCAAAATTTCATGCTCTGTCAGCTGAACGCAGATGATCGCACTGGCTTAATGGCCCTGACTAGTTCCGATGCGGGGGTGCACGGTCGGCTAAGCATGGGATGGCCATGGATTCGTAATCTCGCAATTGCTTCCAGCAACAGGAGTTGTGTCTTCTTCTCTGGTAATGAGTCCCCTCACAATCCGAGAATTGTCACCTGCTTGGTAGAAAAGGACCGACTCGGTGAACCTCAGGTGTTATGGGAGCTCCCTGGACCTGACTGCTGGGACTGTGGCTTATACTTATCGGTTGATGATGTTCTTGGTATAATGACAATTGGAACATCACAGGGAAACGTATGGCTTGTCGATTTTGGGTAGGCGATAGTCATCGTTGGTTCTCTCGCGGTTCTCACTGTGTTTCAGACTGTCAGGGGAGAACTCAGTGTTTGTCAACGGAAAAGCGAATATCCCGCGGGAATTACAGAAGAATCCCATTTTAGCTTTACGTTCATATCTGGAGCTTCCTACAGATAACTCCCTATGTCCGCCAGCGATTGGCATCATGTAAGCGTGCACCCTGCTTTATAACCATTGCTAATTCTGAACGGGTGCACAAGTGATAAAGAGCTACAAGTTGAGTTGTCATCTCAACTAGCATTACCAATATTGACGTACTTTCCAGCCCTTTCTGCCGCCAGTCCCTGGAGGTTGGCGCCCACACCCAGACCTCCTCATTCCTCCATCGTCAGACAAGTGGGGAATAATAGAATCCCCATCACCTTCGTCTGTGCCGCAAGAGTCCCTGCTAAGAGGCTGGTCAAGACGTCGGGCTGAGAGACTTTGTTACTGGGTTCCCTGGACGTACCCTTCTTACCACTCTGAAATGTTCGATCTTCTAAAGCTCCCCCATGGCGACTTTGAAGCTTTGTTAATAGGGGAGGATGGGGTGGTTCTGTTTCGCATTGGGTCTATGTTCTACTCGTGGGATCCGAACCCTTCTTCCACGTGCTGGTTTCCTGGCAACTGGACGCTTTCCAGCTTCCTCAGCGAGCTCAGAAGTGAAGGTCTTCCTCCTGCCATTCACTTGGGTGACTGCGACTGTGATGAGGACCGTTTCCAGCAACATTTTGAGTGGCGGTATATTTTAGGGAGGGAAGTCGGCGCTATTGATACCTTTGGATATGGTTATGATGAGGTTTTTCGCGAAGCACATCTGCTCACTGGGGAACAGCACTGACCATCGCGACAGCTTTGGGAGGCATGCATCACTGTTATCATTTGCCTCCAAATTTATGATTAATATTATTTTCCGAATGCATTGTGACAATCGTTTGGTTGCAAGATAATTGTTGTTACGTAGCACTCAGCGGGGGATACTCAAGCGGGGAAAGACTTCCGCGCAACATTATAACCGGCCGTGCAGCGGTATAGTTTGGTATCGATATATTAGTTGGAATACTAGGTAGCCCCGGTACTTAGCAGCTGTGGCATTTGCAAAAAGGGACTCCCGGCATTACCGATTAAGTGATGGTACAACCCAGTACGCGCGATCTGATGGGGGGACTTCCCACAGTGGGATCCAGGTCATCGTCACTGGAATAGCATTCGCCATCAAGTTGAGGCCAGGTGGGTTAAGAACAAACGATCGATCACTCCACGCCCCCGTAGGAAGCTAAGGGTTGCAATCGCGTCCAGTGACGGGGTACGTGTATGTAAGTTTATGGAGTTCGATCCCGACGCCTGCTTAAGGCACTGGCGGCATGCACCTTAAATTCATCTGTGGGGCCTGACAATCGCCATACCCTACAAACTGGCATACCTAGAGTCGAGTCATGTTACTGGTACCGTTTTCACACCGTGGCCGTGCGTCATGCATGCAGGCTGAGTGTCCCAACCTCGACATGTTGCTGACTATACAGGAATCAGCAGCGCTGCACTGGCTTCAAAACCTACAAGCGTCGCTCAGCGTGGACAATCTATCATACCTGAGATATCGTCATGTCGTCACGCCGCGCTTCTGCCACGATCCAATTTCCAAACATAATATATTCCTAAGTGTAGAGCGCTAGAGCTTGCTGCCCCTTCGTACAAACCCAGAGTTCGTTACTCAATGTAGTGAAGAAAATGTTCCTTGCCATCCTGATATCCAGGTGACCCATGCATCCCATCACAACATAACACAGCGCGCTTCGACCGGGCGAATGTTAATCGCTCGTGAAAGGTACTGCATCCCACCAAAAGAAAACAAATGTGCGCCATCAATCGAGGCGCGATAGAAGTCCTTAAGGAGTTTGACCAAGATTTGATGGGCAATAAACTACGGGAGGAGTTGAAGCCGTTCAAGAAGAATCCGCGATCGACTCATAGGCCTCAGAAACCTTCATTTCACGTTTTTGATCTTTAGGTCAGCGACTTCACATCAGCAGCGAACCCCAGAACATACCTTCTGGAACAGCAGTTTGTCTTGGGTGGGGATCATCAGCACGATTACTCAGACATAATGACAGCCTACGTACCTCCTCCAGGCTTATCGGGGTGATCTTTGCAGAGGGAGGAAAGGGGGGAACCAATTCGTAAACTGAGGCACTGAATCAAGGCTAAAAACGTACATTTGAGGGCCGCTTTCTTGTATGCGAGCTTAATCTCACACTTGGTTGCGGTCGGTGCCAATTCCAAGATCTAACACCGACTCTATCTTCAGAATATCTTCGATAACCCCAAAAGCATAATTTTTTTATTTACCTCATGAGGAGTCATCGTCGCAAAGACTGCAAGCAAAGCTTTCACTCGTCTTGCCTCTGCTGTGTTTTTCTCTCGTCCCTCTCTGAGACGTTTCTCTTCCAAGTCGAGTTTCCTTTGTTCGGCGATTCGTCCAGAGGTGATACAATCCATGAGATCGAGTACAGCTGTGAGCCTGGCAACATTACCATCCGTCTTTCCGTGTGCAGATTTGGCTAGCTTCATCGCTTCGTCGAACTGGAGTTGATAGAGATGAACTTTGGAAGCGAGTATAGTGCTGTTGTGTGAAAGATGGGGATTTAGGTGAACCGTAAGGGAGAAAGTAAGAACGGACTTACCACTTGAAATGACCCGTCGACCCTGCGAGTTTGATTACATCAAGGCAATCTTCCAGGATCGTGTCGAGGAATTTATTATCGCGTTCCAATTCATAAAGCTGCATGAGGATCGAAAGATTGAGTGACATTTTGCCAGACAAAAACTCCACAACGTACTCTGTGATAGGAATGTGCCCGATTGCTGAGCAAAGAAATGCGGTCACCCTGCTGGACATCCTTTCCATCCAATGCACGTGTGAACGATCTTATAGCTTGTTTATAATCACCCCTTTGATATGCTTCAGTCCCAATGCTAGAGTCCCGGCTGACCTGACGTGGTGGAGGAGGAGGGGGAGGGTCAGGGGTAGGAGGCGTGTAGGGAGGTGGCGCATATTTGTGATTGTTTTTGGTTTTATTGTTTCTAAATGTGAGGACAAAAGCTTGCTGTAGTCAATGTGTAGAACACGGATGCGTGTGCACGTACGTCTGGCTGGAGGGGTTACAACGATGCGTGGAACGCTCCCTAACCACAACCCCAGATAAGTCGATTACCCAGCGTCGCCGTATCAAAAAATGACTTGCGCACCTGTGATACTTGGAGTCTGAAGCGTCTTCGTCCTCCTGTTCAGGATTACGGGTATACTTAGGCTTTCGACTTGACTCCTTGTTGCTCGTGTCAGGACGCTTGTCTTTATCCTTGCTGCGTCGTTTCTCGGGCTCTGGTTCTGGCACTGAGGGCTTGGTGTGGGAGTACCTGCAGGTTGAACCGCGATAACAACGACCAGTAGCTACGAATTGCCAGCATGGGTCGGGTGGAACTAACTTTGCCAAAACCGGATTTATCAAAGGTGTTTCACTGAATCAGATGTGTCTAGTAATCAACACACGTTCAAGGTGCAAAAATTTGCACTCCTTTCCTCTTGGGCATTCTCTGCGATTCCGAAACGCGTGGCATGCGCTTGCTTTCCGTAGCTTTGCACGATCCCAGGAATGCGACTCAACAAATGCGCATCTGGTTCCAAAACGGCATACGCCAAGTCGAACCATTTCGAGGCATGGTCGATTGGGGTCCGGAGTTGGTGCAGGCATCTGATCAGTATTGATGTATGGACAGTTGTTCGGGGTGAATGAGAGAAGCGAATGTCCGCGAGGGGCGAGTCGACGCTCACGATGGCGGAAGAAAGGAGGAGTGAAGTATACAGCGCTTGCACTTCAGATCACCGAATGATCCAGAAAGTGCGGCTATCACTAGGCGCCTGCGCAATTGAGAAAGGCGTCGAAGCCGCGGCGTCTCAGTATTCATATTTAGAAGGTCGGATGCATAAAAATATTTGTATTGCATACATAAGTTCATGCCTCAAGTGAACGAACGGCGCAAGGCAGCAGTCGCAATGGTGATGGCTACATCATAACTTATTTTAAACTTATCTTTCATGACGGACAAAGAAGAAAGTTTCGTCCTTCAGCCTTTGTTCTTGCTTTGTTCAGCCTGCCACTCGTTGGGCCACTCGTTTTATTCATGGTACATTTAATTCTCTTCAAATCGATCATCTTGCTCGCGAAGCTGTCCGGAGTATGTACAGTTACACCGCTCCACTGAGCCCATTGAAAGGACAGAGTTAGAGGTCCTATTGGAAGAAATCCCACCTCCCTCCGGGAGCGGCGACCAGCGCCAACACAACATTACCTGCTCTACCCATTCGTCTTCAGCCTTGCAAAAAATCCATTTTACTTGGGCCAATCCAGGAGGAATCAAATTCTAAGTTTTTTTTATAAGTCGAACACCCGCTTCCTGGAAATAAATCCCGCTCCTAGCCTCAGCCCCATGGTGCAGGCAAGAGACACGAAAGGTTGCGTTTAGCTTGTGCGTGTTCAAGCGCCACGACTTGGGATAGCAGATGGGCGTTGGCGACGCAGTGGAATTGTTTGGGAAGTCCGGGATTTTTACCCAAGATAGATGCGGAAGTTTGAATGTGCCAAAGTACTTCACGCAATATGCATGGAGCGGACCCTGTAGTATAGTCCAGCGTCTTTGAGAGGCCTGCAGCCGCAGCTTTCCCCACAGTTATCAGATGTAAATTCCGTATAATGTCCTTTGCTTCGAGAGGCATCAACCGAGGTTCGCGAAGCTCTCGCGCGAGTCGATACATCCCTTCCAAGTTCGCGAATTCCATCCCTCATCTTTAGACTAAAAATTTGCTCTCTCGGCACCGAATAGCTGGCGCGTCGAAATCACACCGGAGAAATGTGAACAAGCGAAAAAAACGCATGATCGTGTTGTCCAAATGTTTTTGAGATGGGATCGACGCTTCAGTCCCCACGGGAGTGCGCCCTTTGCGTCATTCTGGGATCTGGATCATGACGCGATCGGAGGAACAACTTGAAATGTTTACGGCAGCACACGCCGTGTTACATAAGCTGCCAATCAACATGTTGCGAATCTGTTTTTCACACTCGCGATGACTACGGGTACTGGGTCTCCCTCCATCATTCTTCAGCGCTTAGGACCTCGCTTCACATACATATACTACTTTGCCCTAGCAACAAATTTGCGTACTCATCAAGTACTCATGATTGGTTGCAACGTTTTGAATGCACGCACTTCTGATAATATTCCCATTAGGACATATTCCCCAGTGTATGGGTTTGGCGTACATGGTATGTTCGGTCGGTAGCAGCGCATGCCTCATCCCGCTGGTAGCGCTTGCGCCCGCGAGCCATCGTCTTCATTAATGGATTCGAGGGATTATTTTGTCCACGTGCCCTAACTCGTGGCAACCCTTCCGTGGTGATTCCGACGCGCCCGAACAACGCTTCTCATCGAACGCAATGGTTTGCACCAAATGTGAAAAGGCGAGGGTCTTCCTTTACTTGTAAGTAGTAGGCCGGGGGATGGCTAATTCGGAAGGGAATGTTTGTTAGAAACTGTCGAAGCTTGCGGCACCGGATCCTTTTCAACCCTCGAGTTCGACTCGGACGGTAGGGGAGAATAAACTGGCAGTTAAGGGCCGGCCGGGCACGAGTACGAAACGTTTCACTCCGTATGGAAGTAAGTGTAAGGACTGCAAGTCGAACACGACGCAAAATCAGGCAAAATATTGTGAGCTCATCTCATTACGTGAGCGCTCCCTTAATCTACGGGCTGACTCACGGGGCTTGAAGGCCATGGTTGCGCGTTCAAGCGTGGTGCGTGCGCGATATGTGGAAAGAAGGTATGTAGTTCATATCGATCAGAGATGAAAGGAGTCACTAGTCGTCAACCTCCAGATTCTGGATACATCTGGTTATGCAATGTCGAACAAGTGATATACTCGACTGTTATTGGGGGTTTATTTGCGCATTCTTCTAGATCATTCTCATCCATGGAGCTACCCTCTGCTTGCTGACAAGGTGCGCAAAAGCGCGGAGGTGGGTGTGAAAGAGGCCATTCCTATTGGACATCATTTAGATTCCTGTATATACTACACTTGTCATTTATTCCTGTACGATACCCAAACTACCTTGTAGTGCTCAGTGGACGCTTATTGGGTGCCGTAGGGTGTGTGTGGGGCTGCAGAGACTGAATAAGCAGTCCTGACTGTGAGGACTGAATTCGCATCCGTGACCTTGCTTCGTCTTCTTCCCTGCGAATATCCACTTCGCTCAGCAGCGTGGTTCCCTTGTGGCAACGACGATTAGGCCATCGCCGTTGAAACAGTCCCGTCGGCGTCTGGCACATCCTTCTTAGATCGGTCTATCATCTTTTTGTGACTTGCAGACCGCCGGTCGCCAGCGGACAACAAGTGTGCTGCCACCCTAGACCGCACTGGGAGGTCCACGCCGCACCGACGACCATCTCCCAGTCGTTCTAAAAAGCTTTCCTGGCCTCGTATATTGTCCCCTTGACCATACTCCTAGATATCTTTTACATTATCAACGCCATCGAGGTCCCTTTGGCTCGACTCTGACCATCCATTGTTTCCTCCTCCACCATGGCTCAGCCTCAATCCTCACCCTCCACCTCTGCCACCACAACGACAACCGTCAGTTCAAGCTCGCGCACTGCCGTGTCCCAAACGCCTGCTTTGGAGTCGCCACAGTTCCCTCCCACCTGGCTCAACTGGGAAGGTGATAGAGAGTACGTTTCTGCGCTCGTATCCGTTCCGGCTCATTGGAAGCTTACTTCACGGCCCTTTTTCGGTTCACTACCATTACCTCTGGTACTGGATGCCGTAGGTTGCACATCTACATGATTGATTATTGTCGTAAGCGCGGCTTCAGGGAGTCAGTGCAGGCGTTGTACAATGACACGAAAATCCCTCCTGAGGAGGCTACTCCTCCTATTAATGCACCTCAGGGATTATTGTTCGAGTTAGTTTGGGATTTGTGCATTCACCTGAATCCTGGCTGATATGTGCTTTCTACAGATGGTGGGTAGTGTTCTGGGACATCTCCCGAGCTCGGAGACAGTCGACCTCGGCCATACCCGTTGGGTCCGACGCTGCGCATGCCTACTTGTTCCACCAAGCCAAAAAAGGGGAGCAACAACAACAGCAGCAGCAGGAGGTGCAGATGCGTATTAACGCTCAGCAACAAGCACCTCCGCAGTGGGCACCTCAAGTACCCCAGCTGGGTGCCGGTAGACCTGGTTTCCCGGGTGCCACTCAGATGCAAGGAATGAATCTCCCCGTATCTATGCACTTCGCCCCTCGCGGCGTTGTGAATGGAAATACACAGATGCCGCAACCCGGCAGATCATACGTCGCACAACCAGTACAGGTAAACTCTTCTCATCTCATCGCAGGGGTGGGGTCGTCGGCAGCTCAAAATTCTGGTGCCCCTCAGCCTGGGCAACCGTCACAAATCACTCAAATGAGCATTGCGAATGCCCACAAATTCGCCCAAAATGGTCTCACGATTCACCCTCCTGCTTCCCAATCTCAGCAACAGTCCCAGCAATCAGGAGGCCAGCCTCAACCAACTCACAGCTATCAGCAATCAGCTGTTAATCGGGGGATCTTCCCTGGATCTTCACAGCAGATCCCTGCAGCGAACCAATCTCCACCGCAAAGTAACCCTAATTCCAACTCCTCTCAACACCCTCAGCAAGCACCTCAGCCCAACCCTCGGTCCTACTCCGAGTCGAACGTGAACGCGGCGTCGACACCTGCTTCCCTCCAGACAAGTCTCGTCCGTCAACCTGGCCAACTACCGCAGCCCCAGCAGCCACTCCAGCAACACCCTCAACAATATGGAGCGACTCAAGCACAAGCACCAACACCTCGACCACCTCAGCAGGTCTCGACGGCCCAGACGAACCCGGCTTATCCCCATTCCGCATCAACTACGCCCGCACCTAATCAACCAAACATCGCTATGGCGCAGGGCCAACCCAGTCCGAGCCGCGATGCCATCTTGTCACGCCCTCACTCCCGTCCTCACTCACAGCCGCAAAGCGCGCAACCTGCGGCATATCCTACGTTCGGGCAGTATGGTTCGGGCCCGGGTGGCGTGTTTGCGCCACCTGGGTTAGGGCTACAAGGTGCAGGGACGTCTAGGGAGACGGCAATGGGTATGCTAGGTCTAGCTATTAAAAAAGATCTCAGTGAAGGTGGATCCGAGATCGTAAGTGGATTGCAAATCGTTTCAACAATAGCATTGACTTATCGGCCCGACTCGCCGATATTTTCAACTAATAGGATGTTCAAAGTCAGCCTGGGACGCAGAAGGTCACACCTCCCACTCGCCCTTTGGGGCGACCGGTGACCAGTGCCCCTTCTTCGTTTGTGGCTCCGACCACTGGGGGGTCAACGAATTCCTCGGGGCCTCATCCGCCCCAGCCTCCCAGTGCTAGTATCCCGCCAGGGCATGTGCAGGCGGGTGTGAAAAGACCTGGGTCTCCGTCAGGCCAATATGGTCAAGATAGTAATCAGGACGCTCATACACCTGACCTGAAACGTCAACGACGGAACTCCCTCTCCTCGGATCGCGTAGGCAACTCCACTGGAACCACTCAGATTAATCCAGGCCAAGGTCCTAGCAATCCCCAGGCACCAGGGTATTCTACTTTCACTGGAGCCTACAGCACTCAACCTCGGGCACCCATTGCATACACTCAACCTCGACACAACATGCCGATGAATAACGGAGGACCGGGTCAAGGCCAATTCCTCCAACATCCGATGGCGCAACGAATCCCGTCTGCTCCGAATCCAGGAGCTGGTGCCAATACTTCTTTCATGAGGCCTACGGGACCCTCACAAAACCAATCTCCGAATCAACAAAATCCTTCACAACCCCAGCAGGGTCACCCGCAAGGACCGCTGCAAGCCCCCCAGCAGCAACAATCGGCCATACAATCATCCACTCCAGGGAATCCCATGCTAGCCAATGATTCGAATCGTCAGGCACCTCAAGCGCTTAGCACTGATGCCCAGTCGCAAGTTGCAACACTGAATCGCCCACCAAATGGGAAGCCGAGGATGGGCGGGGTGATGGGCTCAATCGGTGCGTTAAGCGCTGGTAGAGGTTTCTCTTCGCCATCGATCCCGCCTTCTGCTATTGGGCAGAAGACCATGATGCCACCTCCTCAAACTTCGGGGACTTCGGCGCCGGCACCACCAGGTGCGTCGAAAGAGAAAGGGAAGGATAAAGATGAACCAATGGTACGTTATCATCGCTCTCGTTTACTTGACCGTTTTGACTCACTTTGAATGGTTTTTTTTTTCAGCCCTCGATGCCTCCGGAAGCACAAAATGGGACAAACACAGCTATTGCACTTTCACCCATGATTAAGAACCCGGACGGACAAAAGCCCTCAACGCCCGCACCTTCATCGACCACTTTCTCGCATCCTTCCATCTCGCCCGTGACAGCAGCCACGTCAAATACACCCGGTGCGACGATCAACACTGCCATCGACACCAACCAGCCGGGTGGTTCGATCACAGAACGATTGTCTTATTCTGGCCCCATTTCTCAACCATCTGGATCGGTACCCTTGTCGTATACGGATGACCTTACGATGTCGACTTACTTCACTGACTATTCGGACCTCGCCGGTATGAGCGAATTCTTCGATGTGCCGTTCCAGGATTATCTTGATATGAGTGCAGGAAGTGGAGGTGACATGGATGATGTACCTGTTACATCCTAATGTTTTTGGTCTGGACACTGGCACCGTCTCTTATGTCTCTTTGTATTATCCCAGCGCCAGCGCCTCCCGACATCCCCCGGTTTTTCCTTCCCAGATATCCCCTAGTCCATCTGTTATACATCAATTCGTCGCATGTTTGAGGAAAGGAGTAACTGTTCGTGTGGCTTTTTGTGTTTTTAAACTCCAATCCGTTTTCTTGTATCTCTATCACCTTTACACATTGTGAGTCTTTTTTCGCGTTTGCTGTTTTCGCTTTTTTACTCTTGCCCTCTATTTTCACCTTATTATCATACAATAGTTGCTTTTGTCTCTTTGATTTGTTGATTTGCTGAATTTTCTTGGTCGCATCGTACCGCGCGTGATTTGGCTCCGCATATCGTTAAGTCTTTGATGCTTGTTTTGTGGGAAGGATTTAATGAGGCGACGTGTGACAATTCGCAGTTGCAGGGCACCGTAAGAACATGAACAGTCGATAATTTTTTTTTCCCTTCCGAAATGCTCGCCCAACTTCGGACCGTTTTGACCCCTTCCCTTCCACTTCTTTCTCTCAGCCTCGTCATCTCTAGTCAATAGCCCACTCAACCAGCGCCACTCCCAACGCCAAGTGCAGTCTCCCCGCCGCCCTCAGACTGACTCGTTTCTTCGGGGCTTTGCATCTTCTTCGCCCATAGGGTTGCTTGAGAAAAGTCGTGCTTCTTGGGGAGGGAGGATTCGGACGTCCATTTTTCAGTTTTTGGGGCCCATCCTCGGAGCCCACTTCCGTGTCCTCTCCTTTCTACGGGGTCAATCTCGGATATCGATTTCTAGTTTGGAAATTTTGGCAACCGCGTCAATGAGGATTTGAAAAAAACACGTTACCTTTCGGAAGTTTGTTCTCTGGTTGCATGCTTCTCTCGAATAGAAGATATATCTATGTCCGATCAGTTACCTTGGTCTCTTTTGCATTTTTTCTTGGGAGATTTCTCATGAAATGAGGACGCTTTGATGTCTTGCAAGCCTGAACCTTGATCTTTCTTCCGGTGTGGAACTTCAGGTATTGTTGGCTGGGTGGTTGCCGTTCCAAGCTCTCGGTCATCAATCACCATGTATATGGTAAACGGAAATACTAGGAGTGGGAAGGTGCGTAGATCCGAGAGATTAAGGACTCACGATCCGGGGGGGCTGACGGATATTAGCGTGGATTCTTCCTCTTCGGCTGCGACCCCGAATGAGAGCAGCGTCACTTCCCTACATTACGAGGCATAGTTGGAAGAATGATGGATTTCGTTCGAAGCACAGAATGGATCAATTGGCCTTTTTGCCTTGCAGCCTCTTCCTGCTCCTCGCTGGTCAGCTGCTACGCTTGCTTTTGGGCTGTCATCATGCAGGGAACCATGCCATCAAATGGATTATCAGGGATTTATCCTAGGTAGATATATTGGTCGCTCGTGCTCTTGTCAAACTCTTCACACGCTAGATTGGCAGGTTGGAGGCACATGGAAGCCCAGCATATTTGAGAACGTCTTATTGAGAAAATTTTTCAGCTATTGTGCTGCTTTGAAGAAACCGCCCTCCGCATACTGGAAATTGTGTTTCCGATAACTCTTCCGAATAATGCCTGGAGTTTACTGGAAACTCCACGATCCGGGATAAAGGGCAAACGAAGTCAGAGTGGCTTTTCTTATCCTCGCCTCTAAGGAAATGTGGAATTGGCTATTGCTCCGGCTGTTATTGGCCATACCAGAAGTCCTTTTGTGGCAAACAACAATTGGAAGATCATCGCCGTTAAGCAGTCCTGTCGGCATCTGGCATATCTTTCATATTATTTACAGAACGACGGTCGCTCTAGGCTGTACTGGGAGTTCCGCACCGTGCCAACGATCATCTCCTAGTTGTTCTAAATAGCGTCGCCTTGATCGCACTTCGAGATATCTTTTATATCACCGACAACCTTTCCTTCGACTCCGACCATATATTGCTCCTTCATATAACATGGTTCAGCTTCAATCCTCGCCATTCTGCTTCTGCCACCACAACGACTACCGGGTCGAGCTCGCACACTGCCATGTCCGAGATGCTGCCTTTGGAGTTACCACAGCTCCTTCCCACTCATCTCAACTGGGGACGGTGATAGAGAATACGTTCTCGTGCCCGTACCAGCTTCGGCTCATCAGGAATTCCATTGTCTTTTTTCGGTTCACGACAATCCTATAGATTGCATTCGTATCTACACAATTGACGAGGAGGCTGCTCCCCTATTGTTCGAGATGTGCGCATTCACCTAATCTGCGCTTTTTTCAGATGGTAGGTAATGTTCTGGGACATCTCTCGAGCTCGGAGACAATTGTTGAGTCAACATCCTCCAGGTTGCAATCAGGATGCGTCTCCACCCGGTTTCAACCGTCAACGCCAGAACCATCCCCTCTCCGGACCGCGTGAGCAGCCCTACTGGGGTAGGCAGGATCCCAGCCTACTACTGGGGCTGCTTATCTGGCGTCGACCCAACATGTCGATGAGCACGGGAGGATTGGATCAAGGCCAATTATTCCCTCCCTCGACGAATCCCGCAGAACAAAACTTGTCTGCCCCGACTCCAGGAGTGACCGCCAACGCATCGCTCACACAAAATCAACCAGCAAAATACCTCCCAGCCCAACAAAGCCATCCACCGGTGCTGCCCCAATCGTACCACCATCCACTCTACAGGACCCAATGCTATCTAATGACCCGAACTGCCAAGCTCTTCAAGGGTTGGCGAGACGATTGGTAGAGGTCAACTCTTGCTATTGGGTAGAAGATAATGACGCTGTCTCGAGGGACTTCGGAGGCTTCATCGGGTGCGTCGAAGGACAAAAGGAAGGAGAAAGACGGACTAGTGGTGCGTCATCGTCGCTTTCGTTTAGCCAACCATTCCTACTCACCCTGGGTGATTTTTAAGCCTTCCATCCCTCTGGAAGCACAAAGTAAAGCGAGCACGGCCATCGTGCCTTCAAGGATGTGGACGGACAAAAGCCTTCAATACCGGCACCCCCCATTGACCACTTTCTCGCATCCTTCCATCTCTCGATCTCGCCTCGCTGATTATACGGACCTTACCGGTATTGGGTGAATACTTCGGTGTGGGGTCCCAGGATTATCTACATGATATGGGTACAGGGAATGGAGGTGACATGGATGATGTACCCGTCACATCCTAATGTTTAATCTGGACACTGGCACCCTCTGTTATGTCTCTGTGTTATCCCAACGCCAGCATCCCCCCGCCCTCCTCGGCTTAGATTCCTAATATGCTTCCGTCCATCAATTCGTCGCGTGTTCCAAGAGCACTTGTCCGTGCGGCTTTTTTCCAAATCCGAATAGGTTCATTGGGTATCCATCACGTTTCCGCGTTGTAAATTTCTTTCGCATTTTCCATTCTTGCATTTCACTTTTCCCTCCATTCCACCTCATCGTGCGGCTTTATCTCTTTGATTTTTTGACTCGTCGATTGCCAATTCCTTGGTCTCACCATGTCATGGTGATTTGGCTTCGTCTTTGTGATGTTTGTTTGTGGAATGGAGTGAATGAGATGACGAATGACAAATTGTGTTACAGGCACCGTAAAACGTGAGACGATAAGTATATAAGTTATCTCCCTTTCCGAAATGCTCGCCCAACTTCGGACCGTCGTGACCTCTTTCGTTCCTGTTCCTCCTCGCGTATTTCTCGCGCCTTGGCTCGAGGATCGATGACCTCATAATCATGTTCAGCACGACGCGTCTCGGCCCCGTCATCCTTAGGGAACTCCAGTCGATGGCTCATCCAACCAGCGTCATTATCAACTTCAAGTGCAACCTCCTCGCCATCCTCACCCGTTTCTTCGGGCTTTGTATCGTCTTCACCCACGCGGTTGCTCGAAGAAGGTCCCTCGACACGCGCATCCTTCAGCCTGGCTTTGAACCGGTCAAGAGCGGCAAGGAGGGCGCTTTCATCCTTTGCTTTTCCTTTTCCTCCAGCAGCCCGTTTTCCCCTTGAGTATTTTGCCAGTTCTTGTTGAAGAAGAGAAGGCCCCGATTTGGTCCTTTTTGAATTGGGTTCATCATCCTCGGAGTCACTCCCATGTTCTCTCCTTCTACGGGATAAATTTCGGATATCGACTTCTATTTTGGCAATTTCAGCTTTTCGGGCTGCACTGTAAGGAGGTTTTAAAAAAAAGGGTAAGCATGTTAACGAAAATGACGCATCACCTTTCGGAGGTTTGTTCTGTGGCGCGCTTCTCTCGAATAGAAGATATATCGATATCTGATCTGGCTCCTTTGCGCTTGTTGGATGACTTCTCATCAGATGACGATGTTTCGATAACTTGAGGGCCTAGACCTTGATCCCTCTTCCGGTGTGGAACTTCAGGTACCGTTGGTTGAGCAGTTGTTGCTCTAAGCGCTGGGTCGTCAATTACTGTACGGTAAACAAAAATATAAGAGTGGGAACGCGTGTGGATCCGAGATGCTAATGACGCACGATCCGGGCGGCTAATGGACTTCACCTTTATTGGCGTGGATTCCTCATCTTCAGCTGCGTCTCCGAATGAAAGCAGCTTTACGTTTCTATATTACAAGACACAATGATGATCAAATGAACTCATTTGAAGTGCAGAATAGATCAGCTCGCCTTTTTGCGCTCTTTCGCCTCGCAGCCTCCTCCCGCTCCTTTTGCGCCTCCTCTCTGGCTAGCCGCTGCACTCGCTTCTCCGCTGCCGTTATGCGGGGCACGATGTCATCAAATGGATTATCAACGATCCGAATGGATTTTATCTTGGGTGGATATATTGGTCGTTCGTTCTTGTCAAGCTCTTTGCTTGCCCAAATGCCGGGTTAGAAGGTTGTGAGATCCATCGTGAATGTGAACACTCACCACACTCCCCAATTTTGAGAACGTCTTGACGAGATAATTTTCAGCAGTGCTGGTTCGAAGGAAACACCTTCCACATACTGAATACCGTGTTTCCGACAACTCTTCCGAATAATGTGTGTTTCCCCTGGAGTTCATCCGCACGATCTAAGCCAAAGTCAGAATATTAGCACGGTCTTCTTTGTCTTTGGACATCCCCACCTAAGGTAATGAAGAACTGGCTATCATTTGAATTCTTCTGGCCGTTGTTGGCCATACCGAGTAGTCCACGGTGGCCAAATCGCAATCTAGGATGTATTTCGTCCTCGAACCAATGGCCATAGAATGATTCTCCTCCGCCTCCCGTACCTGTCCTGTCTCCAGTCTGGACAAGGAAGCCAGGGACTATTCTGTGGAAGATAACGCCATCATAGTAACCTTGAAGATGTAGCGGCAGGCGACATGAGACATGAATAAACATCATGCAGCAAATCGTCATTCATGCCTTCCATAGCTAATGCAACAAAGTTCCTGCACGCCTTAGGAGTCTCCTGATACATTGCCCAAAGTTTCAGTGCGGCGCGCACCAGAACTTGATGAACAGACCTTTGACCATAATTCGATCTGTCCAAAGAAAAGCTGTATCAACTGACCACTTCTGTATCTGTAACTCCCCTCTCTACTCGCCTCTATCTCTCCAACAGATGTCTCAAGAATGACGCGGCCTTTGGTAGGAAGAGCCATCGGTGATTGAACAGTTGGCTAGTACAAAAGGTGTCGAAGTCCTTTTACTTGAGGGCTTTCAAATCGAAAGGGCGGAAGGTGGACAGAAACTATACGATACTCAATGCACCTTCTGAATCCGTCGAGAACAAGTTAAAATCCCGGCGCCTAATAGTTCAATGAATTCGCACGTGCGATACCGGATCCACTGAATTGAGTGCTTGAACAGCATTCATCTAGCAAAGCAGCGATCTTCGTTAACATTGGTTGTCCTGTAATAAAACACAACTTTAACCAGAAGCTCGGTACATACACAACGGGGATGAATGACGACGACGACCAAGAAGGGGTCTGGTATGGACGAATATTACACCCACACCAATTGTCTCACCGATTTGATCGGCGACCCATCCAGAAAACATTACAACGACAGGAGCCACTATTGCTGAAACCCGCCATAGAATCATCTCTGTGTGTGTCGAAAAGGGAAACGACCATACAAAGCAATGGATTCCCCCGGAGGCCATCCCAGCGGCTGCAAACATGAGTAGGACTTCCGTCTCCTTGGGCTCCACTGCCAGCCCCCCCCCCCCCCCCCCCCCCTCCTTGGCTCAGACAGCTGCACGAGAGACATCGGGTCTGCGTCAAGCTCCGTTTTAGGTGTTGGTTGATCGACATTTGTCTCGGAAGTCGGAGGAACGGAACGGGACTCTTTCGTTACTTGCATTGCGCATTGAACGTTAACGGGTTTGTTCCACCACAGCACATAAACAAAGACACTTAATGCTGCATACGCGAGCGTCAGTTGAAGGAATGTCCTTGTTGTTATGATGAGCCTGATTCGGATATAGCGCCCAGCAGTTACGCTTGAGTGGCGTTAGCACAGCACTATGACTTGAGTCCTGCTAGTGACACTAGGCTGCGAACACGTTGTTGCTATTCGACTGATAATTGATGTCTGGAACCTCTGCCACAATGCGACATGTGCAGGAAGGACCCAGGCGTTGAGAGCTCGGCAGATCTGACAGATCTCAGTTGCCAATGCTTTCGGCACGCACAAGATACGGGAGGGACCTTCCGATCTATATAACAGAAACTCACCAAGGAGTTATCGCACCAGCCTCTATGCGAGGCGATGGTATTCCTGGATCTCCTTCGAACAGCCCACGCTACTGTCATGCAGCAATCTGGCCCCCCGTCACTTTCTCGAGAAGCAGCGCGGCCCATAATGACACCGACATAAGGCCTTCCACAAACGATAGCTCCACGAACCGGGTCCTTCCGCCCGTCAAATTCGTTGATATCGAAAGAGTTCCAGCACACACTCCCCCATTCGTGTACGGGTGCAAAGCATGAAACATAATCGAAGAAAGTTCACGTTCGAGTAACAGGCTCCGAAGCGGAGGTCTGGTCCCAATTTCAGCGGACATTGCCAGAATTGGATCAACGGTGAACGAGTTGTTTCCAGTTTTGGTATACGTGCCCAAAGGGATGGGGATATTTTGCATGCGTCTGACTGGGGCAGCTCCCTGCTCCAGCCTGCTGGCCATGTCTATGCACTTCGCAAGCAAGAGCGGACGGTACGGCTGGAGGAGTAGCTTCAGGTAGCCGTATCAATAGGGCTAAGTGACCTTGGAACCTTTTCACAGGCTTTTTTGCCAAAGGGGGGGCAAGACGAAGTGATGGCTCAGTACGAGTCAGGCCTCTTCACAAATCCCCCGTGTGCGTCGCCTGCGGGACGCGGGAAGCAAACCCTCAAGCAGTCGCCCCCTGTCATCACGGACCTGTTTCTGAAAGATAATACGAAGAGAACATCGGGGGTTACAGTGTTCAATTTTCCAGGCGCCGCCCCTTGTACTCTTTGCATTCTGTCAGAAGAGGCTCGGAAGTATCACACGCTGAGGCAGGAGGATGAAGGGATGTGCAGGTTGCAGACTACAACGGCGGCAAGTTGAGCACTGAGGAACCCCGTCTTAGTCTTCAAGTATCCTTACGGCGACGTTCTGACGTGGTGGTGGAAACCCTTGGTTATCGGACTGGTACCGCTTGTACGGGCGGTATATTATGGAATGTTTCTTTTGTGTAGTTGAAGCTCTTGCGGCCCGGGCCACGCGTGTCTCGCCTCTAGCATGGGTTCTGGTTCAAGAGAGGACCGTAGGACAGCACAATATAACGATATCTGCTGGTTTCATGGCCATGCCTTGAAATGGCTCGGCTTGGCGTATGTCATTTCGGAAGCACTTGTGCTTTTGTTGAGTCGCACTCTTGGGATCCTGCAAAGCTAAGGAAAGCCAGTGCATGTAACACGTTCCAGAATACTTAAGAGATACCTGCTGATTTTTGCACATTGATCTGGTGTGGGGAAAAACTTTGACGAATCACATTTGACAAAGTTAGTTCCACCCGACTCACACTGGCAGTTCGCAGATACTGGTCATTGCAATCGCGGCCCAGCCTGCAAGTAAAAGTCTCCTCTGCCACATCCGGCCAGCAAAGACTCTAGCATTAGGACTGAAGCGTATAAGAAGGGAATCATAAGCAAGCAATTAGATTGTTTACACGTGCACCGGTTGGAACGGGTGTCGAGCGCATCTCCCTGCATAGCAATCGGGCACATGCTTATCGCAAAGTATGCTGTCAATTTTTGTCTGGTAGAACGTCATTCAATCTTCGACCCCCACGTAGCTTTATGAAACGGAACGCAACAAGAAATACCTCGGCATCATCCAGCGGGATTGCGTTAAAGGCAATCGAACTTTCGGGGATGACAGGACATTTCAAATGGTGGGCTCGAATGCGTACCTTTGCTTACAGGGACTCGTCGACCGCAATAACACGCAGTCTGACTCTTATCGTCATACCCGCCGACACTGATCAGTAATTGAGAGCGTAGTAGAGGAGTCCGCACAAGAGTCAAACAAGTTGTAAGTAGAAGAAATGTCAATCCCCTTGTTCATTCCACCACCCGAGCCCTTGCTTGGGACCTACACTGAATGTGCCCCGACAGTCTGCCGTAACCATCAAAGACCGCACCATGGGAGCAGAAATTTCGCCCTTTGATCCACTGCTGGTCAATGTTACTCGTAAGATGCTACATCCGTACTCCGATACTCTTGCAGAAGCCCGTCTACGTCTCCTTGGCCGAAAGTTTTCAGATCCAAGGACGCACTGTAGTGCTCGTTCGGTCTCCCGCGTTTCGTGATCCAGGCGCCAAGTTGCTGGACAATGATAACAACGATAAACCCTCTGCCACGGAGCCTCGCACGACCCACTCGGCTGTTGCGCACGGGTAGTGATGATGATGATGATGATGATAAATCTATCTTAATACCCCGCGGCCTCGTGATGTCGTGGCAGTGCGGCTGTCCCGTCGATACACCGTAGCGTACATAAAGGGGACTTTCTATACATGATGTGTGGGTAGTCTGGTTGGTATCGTCTGGTGTCAGGATCCTCGGGTTATGTGGTGTCGGTGGGTATTGTCGAGGTGTTGATAAAAGAAATAGAAAATAAGGAAATAATTTATTGTGTTCGTCTCGCCCGTCTCTTTCCTCTCCTCGCCGTTGCTTCGTTCTGTGCTTTCGTGTCTCTCGTCTACCCGGCTGTCCGGGTTCCTGGGGTCGTGTTCCTCTTCGCGTGGCGGTCGTTGGTCTGTGTTTGTCACCTGTTCTGGACTTTTTGATGAAGGACGCAGTCTTTCAATGCCTTTCACTTTTCCTGCGAGGGTGTGGAACCTGGTCTGGTTGCCGCGTCCAAGTAGGTGTCTGTGTCTGTACTCGGGGGCATTCCGCTAATGTGGGTCTCGTCTGTGTGGGTTTGCCGCATTGGCACCCTTTGCTCTCCGTGTATGCCGAATCGGTGGTAGTATTCGCCGATGTGGGCGTGTCCTGTGCGGAATTGTAGGACTCGGCTGAATGTCTTTCTGTCGAGGTTGCTGAAACGTTGGTGGGTTTAGCTTCGGCGAGTTGGTTTGCTTCGTAGAATCCCGATCTCGGGGAGTTCGGGGTGTTTACCCAGCGGTGTGTCCAGGCTTCGGCCATCTCTCTCTTGCGTAGGCTTTCTATGTATGAGAGGGATTTGAAGTTTGGGCGGGCTGGCCTGAGGCGGGCACCGTCTTTGCTAATTGGTCTGCTCTCTCGTTGCCTGGTATGGGATGCCGAGGTGTCCTGGGCACCAATGTAGAGCGATTTTGACGTCCTCGACTCAGTGAGGATTTTGCAGATTGTCCTCTGAATTCTCTGGCCAGTCCTGCGCTTTGTGTTTTTCTGGAAAACGCGTTCAGTGCACCTGTGTTGTCTGCGTATATGACAATGCGCGAGGGTTTATGGTGACGTTACCGTCATCCAGGGTTCGTCGGATGTTGACTGCGGCTGTCTTTAGGCCCATCACTCCGCGTCGTAAGCTTCACGTGTTCGCCCATGGCACCTTTCTCTCAAATATGGCCTTGCCGCATGGTATCCTACTGTGCCATATCCGGTTTTGGTCCTTCCATCTTCTTTGTATCGGGAGCCGTCCGAGTATACAAGAGGAGGTCGGGTCGTCTTCGCATTCAGTGGTGAATGCTAGGTGGTTCAGCCCATCCTGTTGAATGAGTCGCCGGGTTGTTGGGCGGGGTGAAGAGTTGGATGCGTTCAGAGATGTTGTTCGGATATATGGGCTTTCGAGGAGGGGATTGATCCTCTCTGTCCCTGGGAGATGTGGTTGGCGATCCGGGTGATGCAAGTTGAGAATCGCTTCGCGGGTCTGTCTTGTATTTTCTGGGGGTTAAACACTGGGAGGGGTGGTGGGGTGGTGGGGTGGTGGGGTTGGTGAGTCTCTCTGTGTGGGTAAAGTCTGTTGATGATGGGTGGTCGTCTGGGAGGCGGGCTAGTCGGTTGCTTCCATTTCCATCCTGTATCAGGTAGATGTCGATGGGTGGAATGGATGCTTCTATTTCCATAGCGTTGATGTTGGTTCGGAATGCTCCAGTCAGCATTCTCAGGCACTTATTCTGTAAGGTGGATAATGTTCTGAGTACCAGTCCGGGTTTGAGCGCCAGAATACAGGGAGCCGTATAGTGCGATTGGGAGGACGGCTCCTATGTACATCTGACGCAGATGTGTCTGGTGTAGTCCTCTCTCCGAGTTACCGAGCATTCTCAGTGCGTGTGCCGCACTGGCAGCCTTCGCGGTTGTCTTCTTGATGCTCTGTGAATTTGAGCTGTGGGTCGAACCAGATGCCTAGGTATCTCATCAGGTTGGAGGGGTTGACGTTCTGGTTGTGCCCTCCGTTTGTGGTATGGTGACGCGGGCCTGGGCCTGCATTTCTGCCGATCCTGGATTTGGTGAAGTGCATTAAGTCGCTCTTCACCTGGTCGTTTTTAGCCTCGTTTCTTCAACCAGCTGTGGGCTTGTGAAGCCATCTGGACTACTTTCGTCGCTTCGGCTCTAGATGGGGCTGAGGCTGCCAGCGAGCCATCATCTACGTAGAGCGTTAGTGGTGAGTTTTATTAGTCCTTTTTTGTATTGTACTCAGCTCTGGGTCTGAGTCTAGTTTCTTTGCGTTTCCTCTGATGGCTTTACACATTGGGGATGTGAAGAATGCGGCGAGGATAGGGGATACACAAGAGCCCTGTGGGACACCTGTCGTGATCGGTTGAGTTCGTCGCGCTTGCCGTCCAGGCAATGGCCGCCTTTCTGTCTGACAGGAAACTGTGTGTCCATTTCACTATGGGGATGGGGATGTGGAGTTTCCTCATGGTGTCAATGAGGTGCGAGTGGGGGATGAAATCGAAAGAAGCCTGTGATATCGAAGGTGAGCATTGTTACCACTTTGCCGTGGTTCCATGCAGCTTCTATATCGTGGGTGATCATGAGTAGGGCATCCTTGCTGACCTGCCCGGAAGTCCCCCATACTGGTGTTGGGGAAAAGCTGGTGCTTTGCTGCCAGGAAGGCAAGTCTTCGTGCCTGGATTCTTTCTAGGCTTTGCCTGATACCTCTAGAAGTTGGATGAGTCTGTAGGAACTGGGGGAGTGTGTAGTCTCTGTTGGTTTCTGCAGGGCTACCGCATGGCGGTTCTCCAGATTTTGGGGTGGTAACCTGAGTCGGCACATAGTCTCAGAGGTGTATATTTCATTCTCCATTGTTTGCCACGCCCAGCGCCATGCTCGGCCCGTCAGGCCTGAGATTCCTGGTGCATTTAGTTGGGCGCTGTGAATATGGCATCGCGTACTTCTTTCTTAGTTACACTGATATTCTATGTCTTCATTGCGGGGGGTAGGTTATTGTTGGGGCATTGGTAGTGGTGGTGGTTGGGGGAAAGGTTTTCGCGTAGTATGGTACATTTTCTTTGTGATTTATCGCTGGGTGTTCTGTGTTCTTTATTGGGGGAGGTGTATGTCCTTTGGCATTTCGTCCATTTACGGAAGTCCCACATGTTGCCTGGTTGGCTTCCTCAGTGAGTTTGCGGTAGTATTCCTGTTTGGCTTTTCTGATTTGTGCGTATGTCCTTCTGTAGGGACTTTACTTTTCTGCAAGGAATACTGATGGGCGGTTGAAGTCTTTCACCCATCCTCTTAGTGAGTCTCTGGTTTGTCTCAGCTCGCGGTATGACTTAGTTAGGTCTTCATTCCACCAGGGTTTTGAGGCCTTGCTGGGGCGTCTGAGTGGGACGGATTTTGCGGCGGCATTTTCCACTATTTTGTGGATAGTAGCCGTGCTTCTTCTAATTCTTCAGGGCTGTGTGCCGGTTCTCATTAAGTAGGTTGCCCTTTAGGCTTTCTACTTTTTGATTTTCACGGGTTATCTCCTCTATTAGTGCTTTGGTGAATTCTTCTTCATTTGCATGTTTCCAGTTTAGTTTGGATTCACAGGGGTTGACAACCTCTCTCTTGGGGGCCTATTTGGAATATTGTGGCGTGGTGGTCCGAAGACAACCATTTCCGTGTCAATGTAGTGGCCGTATATGGCCCCGGCTCCACTAGCTGCTGAGTTAGCGAAGGTGAGGTCATCACGGATGAGTGGCCATTGTTGTCTTCCCAGGTTGGCACGTAGGGTTCATTGCATAGTGTGTATGTCCCCTTCAAGCCACTAGTGTGTCTAAGGTTCTAGGGCAGGGTGTGTCAACATGGTCATCCCAGTCCGGGTGTCGGATATTCCAGTCGCCTGTGAGGACGGTTGGAATGTCCGTCATGGTTTCTGCCAGTCTTTCCACCATGTATCTTTCTCTCTGGTTCATGTCAGCGATTTTTGGTTGTAAATTTAATGAGTCTCACTGGTTGTTGTGTTGACCGTTTCTTTTAACATCTAGAATCAAGTAATCGAGGTCTGACGCAAGGTCATTCCTCAGTGAGTTCTATGTTTGCATTCTGCCGGAAGTATGCCATGCTCTGGCCTGTCACCTTCGCAATGGGTAGTTTAGGGAGAATGGTTTGCCACCCCTTGAAGGCGACTGGGATGTGGGTGTTGTTTACTTTGTGCCACCAGGGCTCTTGGATGAGTAGATGTCATTTGGGGGTTCTTTTTTTGGCAATGTTGTGCATCGCGGCCTGTGTGGCCGCGTTAGAGCATTGACGTTTAGACTGCACACCGTCAGTGTTGCTGTGTTTTTGGTTGTCGATTCATTGAGTTGACCCTTCAGGTTGGCTCAACGGTTTGATTTCCATCTGGTTGTCAGTTGGTTTGGGTTTTGGTCGGTGATTTTGAAAGGTGGGATTGTGGTTAAGCCTCCCTGGCTCTAGCGCTGACCATTTTGGCGCAGTTGCTTTTTGGGCCACTGGGGAGTGATGTTGGCTTAGGATTTTGCTCAGGTCTTGGTCCGATAGACCTATTCTGGGGGTTCATCTGGCGAGGTTTGAGGTGTGTTTGGTTTTTGCTTACATTTGCCTTTCTTTTTCGTATATTTCTCAGTCAGGGTGTCGGTCGGGGCGGTGTGGGTTGTGAGTGTGTTCCTCGGCGTTGGGGGGAGTCCCATGCGGCTTCTCCTAGCCTTGCAGTCTTTGTTCGCGCTCTCGTGTTTTCCCTTGCAGTTTATGCACGGAGTTCGCTCTCTGCAGGGTGGGCTTTGGTTGCGTGGTCTTTTGCACCGCATTTCAGGCAACGGGGTTGTTTGCAGACAGCTGTGCAGTGGGAGAGCATTCCGCATTTGCTGCACGCATGAATCTGGATCCGGTCCTCGTATGGGGTGATCGAGCATTTCGTGTTGAATAGTGTTATAAAAATGGGGCCTAATTGGCCCATTTCTATAGCGTTCGGGTGCAGGAGGGGGCCGTGACATTGAGAAGATGTTACAATTAATGTAACAGGTGTTGTAACAAAGGTGTTTACAGTAACATTGACATCGGGTTTTTGGGTAGTAATTGTTGGTTCCGTTGTTATTATTTACATGTCACGTGATATTGTACTGCATAGGGCCCATAAGAGGCTAAAAATGGGAAAATCCCATTTCCATAACAAATAGGTAGACCATTTTTAGGCTTAGCAGCATGTCCCTATCTTTTTTATTAGACAGGTCAATGACGATGGACGCGAAATTCTTAGCACAAATGGTCTCATCTGTACCGAGCCATTTTGGCAGTCTCCAGTATCTGAGGCTTTTGTATTGTGGTACATAGGTGGCTAGTTCCTCGTGTACCATTCCGGGTGTAATCAGTTCATTGTTGCCATATGTGGGGATTTTGTTGATTTTAACGCGGTAGTGCTCCAAGTCTGGTAGTACTGAGATGACTTCGTTCTGAGTGATGGTGGCCGCTATTTCGTGACCGAAGGTGATGAGGTCTGACGCTTTGCAGGTGGGGCGGTGGTGACCTTGATGTTGCCGGCGACAGAGTAGCCGATTGCCATCACTCTGAGGTAGTGTGGAATGTTCTTCTTTTCCAGCAGGTCATTGATCTTCTTTCGCGCTTCGATGCCGTTCGGGCGCTCTTCTGGTTTGGTTGGGGGGTGTACCTGGATGATGAGGCACCTCGAGTCCGTCGT
Organism: Cantharellus anzutake; assembly: GCF_015039405.1. Taxonomy (NCBI): domain Eukaryota; kingdom Fungi; phylum Basidiomycota; class Agaricomycetes; order Cantharellales; family Hydnaceae; genus Cantharellus; species Cantharellus anzutake. Next base: position 15,734 of record NW_024067136.1, on the reverse strand, counting down.
TGCAGTGGGGCCTGTTGTGTCCGGTGCCGTGGTGTCCTGGTCTTTTGTTGGAGTTGAGCTGGTTTTGGGCGGTGGGGGGACTTCGCCGCTACGTTTGCCCAGGTGGCTCTGGGGGTTGCCATGGGGGTGGCTACGGTGACTGGGTCTCTGGGCGTGGAGGTGTCTTGCACGTTCTGTCCTGATTCTAGTGTGTTGATTCTTTGCGTCAGTTCTGTGAGCTTGGCGCTTATCGCAGCGAGGTTATCAGGTTTGGACTCAGCGGCATTGGGGCTATTATTCTCGGTGTCTAGGTTCGCTACCTCTCGTATCCAGTCTTTGTAATAGTGGAGGTGTTTCCAGAGGCCAACCAACCTGAGGAGTGCGAGTCTTTCGAGTGTGTCTTTCATCACTTCGGAGACGTTATCGATGCAAGCGTAGTCTTGTTCCTCGAGTTCTTCTTTGTGCCAGCAGGTTTCGTCTTCCATTTCCACGTCTGTTTGGGTGATTCTGGGGAGTCGGGGTGTATCGGGGTCCGTCCATGCGTCGTTGTCATGTTCTGGCCCTACGTTGGGCGTTGGGTACGTTGGCGGCAGGTTAGTTTCGGATTTCCCTCCTGGGTCCGAGTTTTGGTAATCGGCCATGGTGGTGGTTGGGGTGGGGATTATGGGTGGGGATTAGGGGGCTAGGGTGTGTGTGTGTGTTGTGTTTCTGTTCCAGACGACGTTGGCCCTCTCTTTTCGAGGTGGTGTCACGTGTATTGCTCCTAGTGCTTCATCATGTTTAGGTGGGGGAGTTTGTTCGGGCCGGCCCGGTGAAATAATATGATCAGTCACCCGCAAAGAACCCCTGTGAGAACCTGAGGGATCAGCCGCGGATGGCGCATCTTTCGAGCGGGCGAGGGCGAAGCTTTGGGGTGCCAGGCACGAAAGTTCGTGTCCTACTATGCTACCCTTCTGATGAACCCTTAGGAGTTGTTCTGTTCCATTTCAAGTCCCCACCCCTACGGCCGGCATGACCCTATGTTCAGCGCTTTATGAGCCGCGCAGGTCCTTGTTCTTGGAAATTAAAGAACGTGCGTATCTTCATTCACTTGAAACAAATTTGACTTTACGTAGACTCGGTTTGGTCCAATTTGCAGTCCTGGCACATTCTTCATATCATCTTTTATCCACTGACGTACAGAACGCCGGCCACTCTAGGCTGTACTGGGAGTCCCGCACCGCGCCAACGATCATCTCCTAGTTGTTCTAAATAGCTTCGTATACTATTGGCACTTTGGCCGTGCTTCTATATATCTTTACATCGGCAACACCACCGACAACCTTCCTTCGACACTGGCCATCTGTCGCTCCTTCAATCCTCGCCGTCTACTTCTGCCACAATGATTACCGGGTCGAGCTCGCGGACTGTCGTGTCCGGGACGCACAGTTCCCTCTCACTCATCTCAACTAGGACGGTGACAGAATACGTTCCCAGGCTCGTACTAGCTTCGGTTCACGACTGGCACCAGATGCTAAAGATATTTGACCATAATTCCATCTGTCCAAAGAAAAGCTGCATCAATTGACCACTCTTGTGTCTGGAACACCCCTCTCTATCTCTCCGACAGAGGTTTCAAGAATGACGCGGCCTTTTCATCTGTGATGGAACTAATTGGTCAGTAGAAGTAGTCGAAGTAGACGAACTTGCTCCCGTAAAGACCTCGAAAACGAAAGGGCGGAAAGGCGGACAGAAACTGTACGATGCTCATCCGAATCCGTTTAAGGTCCCGGTACTTTGACCAGCTGGGGCATCCAAAAATGCTCCCGACAACTAGCGCAAGCGCAACACCCAGTTTGATCACGATGTGACATAATCTTCCAGGAGGTCCTAGCCCGAGTTCCTAGTTCACATGCAGTACGAGGAGGCAAAGAATATGGGGTGAGGTGGGGAAAGGAATGATGTATTCGGAGATGTAAAGAGCAGACGGAATGCAAGAGGCGTTTGTTCACGCATAACTTGTGCTGTCTCCTGGATCATGTAAAACACGATTTTAACCGGGAGCGCGGCCGGTACATGCACAGCTATCCAAGATGCGGGAGAAAAGACGACCAAGACGGGGTCTGGTACAGATCAGGTGGAGGTGAACGCAAAGAACTGAAGGTGAGAACAAAGAGGATGACCCGCGCACAGGCGTAAACAACTGAAATAGGTACCAATATCACACCTGCACCGATTGCCTCACCGACTTGATCGGCGACCCATCCGACAAACATCGCAACGACAGGAGCCACTGTAATATATATCGCTGAAACCCGCCATAGAATCATCTCTGTGTGTGTCGGAAAGGGAAACGACCATGCAAAGCAATGGATTCCCCCAAAGATCATCCCAGTGACTGCAAATATGAATAGGACTTCCGTCTCCTGGGGCCCAGACAGCTGCACGAGATCTGCGTCAACTTGAAGCTCCGTTTTAGGCGTTGGTTGATCGAGATTCTTGTCGGACGTCTCTTTTGTTACATGGATTGCGCATTGAATGTTAACGGGTTTATTCCACCACAGCACATAAACAAAGACACTTAATGCTGCATACGCGAGCGTCATCGTCTCGAGTTGCGATCTGTTCAAGTGGGTTCCCCATCGTCCGACGTATTGAATGATAAACCATAGTAATTGGAGGACGACGAGACATTTGGAAATCGCATCGCCTTTGCTTCTGTCGAGAATTTCCTTCCTTGTGATTGCGGCCTTTCTAGTATTCCCCGTCTTCTCAATTATGCCAGGATATTTCTGCAACTTCTCCGGGACCACCACCTTTCCTTTTGATGGGTCGAAGAAACCATCCATGACGACAAAGTATGAATGGGTCAAGGTCCATCCTTGTGACAATTGCGAGTCAGTGCCTCGCCCCTTACTGTTACAAATACAGGACACACCTTCAACCATCTTGTATTTTTTTGACACTCTGCGAGACAACATGAATTGGCGCCATGCAGTCCCCAGAATCCACTCCGGCGAAACCAGTGAAGCCATCATCAAACCAACATGCGATGAAAACGACCAGATATCACCGTCGTGCTGTGGTACATTTGGGTGTACCGCCGTCCAAACGCAAGCAAAGACGGTAAGGAGACAACCATAGACGAGGCCCCACATCGTTCGGCAATTCCGGAGATCGTTGCAACCATCAGATACATTTTGCGGGATGGGCGCTGAGTAAACACTGTAGGCAAGAAGAAGAAAGGTGAAAAGAGCCAGAGCGGTTGCCATTGGGTTGATAGAGTGCGAGTGCAGACACACAAAGCATAAACGAGCATGGGCCTTATAGGCCCGTGGACAGGGGTATGCATCTTTACATACAACGCTGCATGCGGAATTTCACTTTGTCGAATTTGCAGCGGCGCGGAGCACGAAGACCGGTTCTATTTATACATAGAGTCACGAGAAGTGTAGGTGAGCTTAGTCATCGCCAAGAAAGCAACGGAGTTCAGGTACCTATGACGAAATGTCATCGATCACGTGTTGTGGTGACACATACTTCTCCCTACAATCTTCTTCCCCTTTCGTGCCTGAAACTCGCCGCGGTCGGTGCAACTGGCAGGGTGGGGACTTGAATGACATCGAGATTGAACGGAACAACTCCTATTCGGTTCCGGGTGTCAAGTCAGTCGTGGGAGCAATCTGATTCTGAATCCACGCCTCCCCATGCCTCAAATGATAACTTTCCCCTTGCAGCCTCCTCCTGCTCCTTTTGCGCCTCTCTGGCTAGGTGCTGCGCTCGCTTCTTCGCTGCCGTTACAATATTATCGAATGGATTATCAACAATCCGAATAAATTTTATCTTGGCTGGATACTATATTAGATCCCCTTCTGAGAGCGTCTTGATGAGATAAATCTTCAATCAGCAGTGCTGCTTCACCTTCCACCTACTGACGACCGTGTTTCCGACAACTCTTCCGAATAATGTGTGTTGCCCCTGGAGTTCATCCACACGATCGTAACCAAAGCCAGGGTGTTAGCACGGTCTTCTTTGTCTTTCGGCATCATCCTCACCCACGGTGGGCATAGCGCAGTCTAGGGTGTATTTCGTCCTCGAACCAATGGCTATAGAATGATTCTCCCTCGCCTATCTCCAGTCTGGACAAGAAATCTAGGGACTACTCTGTGGAAGATAACGCCATTGTAGTAACCTTGAAGATGTAGCGGGAGACATCATGCAGCAAATCGTCATCCACGCCTTCCATAGCTATTCTTGCACGCTTTGGGAGTCTCCTAATACATTGCCCAAGGTTTCAGTCCGGGCACCTGCCAAAACGTGATGGACAACCTCTGACCATAATTCGATCTGTCCCATAGAAAACCTGCATCAACTGACCGCCTCTGTATCTCTGTATCTCTCCGACAGAGGTCTTGAGAATGACGCGGCCATTGGGAGGAAGAGCCATCGGTGATAGAACTAATTGGCTAGTACTCAAGGTGTAGAAGTGGTCGAAGTAAGTAGACGACGAACATTGCTCCCGAAGGACCCCAAAAACGAAAGGGCGGAAAGGTGGACAGTAACTATACGAGGAATCCGTTTGAGATAAGATCCCGGTACTCTGACCAGCTCGGGAATCCAAAAGTGCTCCCAACAACTAGCGCTAGCGCTAGCGCAACACCCGGTTTGATACGACGTGACACAATCTTCAGAGGAGGTCCTATCTCGAGTTTCTAGCTCACATGCAGTACGGGAAGGTGGGGAAGGAATGATTGGGAGATGTAAAGAGCACACGGAATGCAAGAGGCGTTTGTTCACGCATAACTTGTGGTATTATTATGTAAAACAAAAATTTAACCGGAAGCGCGGTACACACACACAGCTATCCAAATGCGGGAGAAACGACAACCAAGACGGGGTCTGGAATAGATCAGGTGGAGGTGAACGCAAAGAACTGAAAATGAGAACAAGCAAGATAACTCGCGCAGCGCAATAAACAAGTAATGTGCGTAATATGATTAGTGACCCAAAGCTACCAAGGTTCCTCGGAGCCCATACAGACAACATAATTGGAGAGACAGGAGCCACTGTGATATATATATTGCTGAAACCAGCCATAAAATCATTTCTGTGCGTGTCGGAAAGGGAAATGAACATCCAAGGCAATGAATTCCACCAAAGATCATCCCAGTGGTTATAAATATGATGGTGAGTTCCATATCCTTGGGCCGCACCTGCACGAGGGGCATCAGATCTGCATCAGTCTGTGTTTTAGGTGTCGGTTGATCGACATTTGTTACATGGATTGGGAATTGAATATTAACGGGTTTATGCCACCATAACATGTAACCAAAGACATTAAATGCCGCATACGCGAGCGTCATTGTCTCGAGTTGCGATCTGCTTTGGCCTAACGGCTAGTGCCGTTTGTGTGTTATGTTGAGTGTGTAGGGCTCTGGTTCAATTCACTCCTGCTGTGGTCTTTTTTGTTTTTTGTTTTATTGCATTGGGTGTTTGGATATTTAGGGTGTTTGGGTGTTGGGTTCAGGGTTGGGTGTCGGGTTCGGGTGGGTGTTGGGTCAGGGTTGGGATTGGGATTGGTGGTTGTGTATTGGGTATATGTGTCTATTTAAAAATGCCGCACGGGGGTTTGGGTTGGGATGAATAATTACAAACGCCTCGCAAGCTCGGCCAATTACACTTGTACTTCGAACATTTTGCTCCTGTATATACCTCTAGCTAGAACTGAAATGAATTTTCATTTTCTATGTCTGTTTTTTTTTGGGCACATGACCTCCGGTGACCTCCGACATCACAAACCATGGGGTGGATTTAGGTTTGGTGGTCACACATTGCCTTGGCTGTAGCCCATGCCCATTCTCCTGTCAGGGCACACCCACCTGACCCGGCCCCACCTAACCCGGTGCCCCACCATCCGCTCCTCCCGACCTCCCCCCTCTTCCCCTTTTACTCTTCCCTTTCTTCCTCCCCTTCTTTTCTCTTCTCTTTCCTCTTTATTCCTTTCTTATCACACAGACAACTTCCTTTGTATCAATGTACCATTGACCCGGCTGCAGTGTAACGTGCCCGGACCCAGACACACTGGATGACCCCCGCATACCAGACGCTCCTAGGACCTCTTACGGAGGTACCCGGACGGAGGTGGCTGTGTGCTTAGATGACATGGCACTTCCCACGTGGCCTTCAACCACATGTATATAAACACAGCCTAAGTGGGAACTGAGAAGCAACCTTCTTCTCACATTTCCCACTTTAGGCAAGTAGCTTACACTTCCCTTGATAATAACAATAACACATTTCCCACTTTAGCCTGAGTGGCCAGGGACCCTTGTCTGCTTCGGGCCTGTTGTTACGCGCGCCCGCATCATACCTACCGGACCCTCAGCCCCAGGCGATATACCTGGGCGCTGTCATATCCGTGCATACCCAACCCTGACCCGACTTCCAGACCTCCACCCTCTTCACCTCCGGAGTCATAACCTACCGCTGCTGTTCTGATGCTCACCTTCGGTCCTGGCAACACACCTCCTTCTACCCCCACGCCACCTCTACTCCTCCTTACCTCTCCGACCCTATCTCCGTCCGCTCCGATACTCACCTCGGACTGAACACCACCCCTCTTGCCACCCTCCTACTACTCCTCCTCCTCCTACTCCGCTCCCCTTCACAACACCTCCACCCTCCCGTCATCCTCCTACGCTTCCCCCGTCCGCTCCGATACTCACCTTCGGACCTGACAACCCTCCTTTCCGCCACTCCTTCCCCCTTACCTTTCCCCTCTCTCCTCCCTCTGGTACTCCTCTGCCACCCTTCTGCCAAGTTACGACCTTCCACCGCTGTCCCGTACTTCGTACTCAGACACCACTCGTACCTTTGCTCTGAGCCTCCGTCATAGTCCCTACCTCGGACTTTGACTCCACCTCGGTCTTAGTCCATTGCATTGGTGACCTCATACTACGTAAACACCATTGCCAATATTCCTCGGACTTTCAACCCCACCTCTGTAACCTCCATAAGCTCTGCAACCCCTGAGCTTCGCGGATCGCCTTCGGCACTTTCGCCGCTTGTAATGTATCTCTTGCGTTTACCCCTCATCCCTATTTGGACTACTGCTTCTTCCCATATCACAGGTCCTGCCTTATGACCTTCGGTACCGCTCCGCTCCTTCTTCCCTTTGTTCCTGTTCGGACGTCTTCGTTCTGATTCGGTTCCCCTTTGTTTCCTTGTGCTCTTGCCCCCTCCATTATATATATCGGCGCTTGTACATACTTGTTTTGGTTCAGTCCGAAATCGACCTGAAATGCCCCCTAGAGACTTCCTGCTCACCTACTGTGAAATTAAGGACCAAATGGACAAACAGCAATGGCACAGCGCTCCGCTTGAGTCGCTGAGGCCAAGGTCCCTCCACGCTCGACCCCGGGTCAGTCCCTGACATCTCCGTGGTTGAGGGGGCACTCAAATAAGATGTGAGCCATCGATTCTGTTTGTGTCATATCCATACATGGCCATCGACTTCCACTACCTCCGAACTCTCTGGACTACCTCCGCTCCTTCTTCACTAACCTTGGAGCTCCCGTATTCCACAACCACCTCCACTTCCCTCAATGGTCACCACCCCCTCTTTTCAATATATTACTTATGCCTCCCTAAGTATGGAGCCCCAAAGGTTTGCAGACAGCTCCGACGTCCGCTAGCACACTCCCGCCTCCGCTGGGCAATTCACTCGCTTGCCCTGCAAGCCCACCTTCGGGCCTATCCCTCCTTTCTGTTTCTGGGTTATCGCCTACCATTCCACTAACCCCGTAACCCGACTTGTTGGTAATATTCAATCGGCTAATGTTTAACTCCATTAGCTCCACTCCACTTGGCCCCACCATTTACAGGCCCACCCTCGTTGTAACTATATATACTCAACTTGTACATAGGTTACACCTCAGTAATAAAATCGACTAGAGTTGACCCCCTTTAGTTCTCGTTGCCAGTCAGTAAGTTAGGGCACAGATGTGTAACTTGTGTCAGGGCACACACCCTGACTAGCCCGGACCCGGACCCACATCCGGACCCGCTATGCTTCCCACGTGCATTCCCGCACCGCATGCTCCATGCGCTGCATGGTCCGGCCCCGGACCCTGCCTTCATGTGACTTCCGGGTATCCCCGGAAGTTTTCCTGATATGGTGGCCACTGTGGGAAGATGAGAAGTTAGCTTCCTTCTCATCTCCTTACCCACAGTAGATTGTGCCCTGGATAGGGCTGGCCAGACCTGAGGCCCCACGTACCAAGACACCCTAGCCAACACCAGGAAGCTGAACCCTGACTTAAAGCAACCCCTGGACAACGACATCACCATCCTCCGTGATGGCCAGACAATGAGATATCTAGGCGCCCAGTGCAGCAACCACTCGAATGGACATGACCCCTGGCCAACTATAATAACTAAGATCAAATCCAGCCTGAACAGCTGGAAGAGAACCTACCCCACCCTGGAAGGTCGTAAACTGATCACACAGATGGTAGTAGGCAGTATGACCCAGTTCCACACCCAAGCCCAAGGAATGCCACCGAAGGTTGAAAAGGAACTTAGCACCCTAGTAAAAGATTTTATCTGGGACTCACAGATCCCCTCTGTCAGTATGGACACCCTCAGTAGATCCCCAGGCGAAGGTGGGAGAAACGTCCTAAACATAAGAGCAAGGAACAAAGCAATAAGGCTGATAAAACTAAAGAAGATAGTTGATAGATCACCGAGTAGACCGCCCACAGCTGACACGGCAGAAGCAATACTAATGCACTCCCTCCCAAAACACATCCAGGATGAGGAAAAATGCAACCCGAAAATAATAGATATCTTTGCCCAAAGCGTCTTCAGGAAAAAACGCTACTCAAGCAAAACCCTCCCAGAGAACTGAAAGCCATTTTGAACACCGGAGCCAAATACAACCTTGCCATAGAAGACGTCAATATCCCCATGGATATCTGCCTTGACCTCCCGGCATGGTACCATGTAGGAAAAAAGGATAACACCAAAATTAGCGAGAACTCACCCACAGCGAAGTGTCTGAGACTCACACACAGTTGTCTAAGGACGATAGACCTCCTTTACCAAGCAGGAATACCAGCGAACGATGACCACATCCAAGGCAACGACAGATCCTGCCCATGCCCCAAATGCTCAGAATACAGAACGATGGGGTGCAAGCACCCTGGGGCCTGCTATAAGACAGCTGGAAAGTTAATAGCGAGCCTAAAGCCAGAGTTTAACCCATGCTGTTATGGAAATGGAGAATCTTATGGTCCGTGACAGGCAACCAGACCTTGAGGCCCTTTGCTATGGAAATGGGCCTAGACTCCTATAGACCAGGCACACAGGTAAGATATTTCTCACTTCATTCTCTGCCAAACCCCATGCCAAGCTTTCCCACTGGGTTTTGGTGCTGGCTGGGGGATTTGTTGATTTCCAAAGGACTTCCTTTGGCCATTATAACATTTGTATTAGATAGATACAAGTCATATGACATGTATGGTAATTGCCGAGAGGTTTTCTCATTATCAAATACATAACCCACAAACCTTGTACTGCGATTGTAACATCCTCACCATTGTGTCACCACTGTAAACTCAACCTGTAACCCTGGAACCATGTCCCTCCCTATTCCTCCTCTCCATGACAAAACCGCAACAAGGAGGGCATTCCCATGCCCAACCTCCTGCTGTCCGCTCCCACCAGTCCACCAGGTGGTCGAGTGGTTACTCCCATCCAACCAGAAGTTCCTATCAGGAACTGTAGCCTATCCCACCTCCTCAGGAGAAGGATATGGTCCAGGCAGCTCCAGGATGCCTGGCCACACACTGCGGGTCCACTTCCCACGGTCACCCACTACCGTGCACTGGTCCACCAGCCCGCTTTCCCCAACAACTCCCGCTACTGGTACGCTCCCATGAGCGCCAAGTCACCGATAGCCACAACTGGGTGACTCCCTTTGGGAGTCCCAGTATCCCTCACTACTGGTACACTCCATTGAGCGCCAAGTCACCGCTAGCCAGACACTCCAGCACACCTGCTACCGGACGCTCCCAGGAGCGCCAAGTCCCATTAGCGGACAGCCAGGTGGCTCCCTCAAGGAGCCCACATCATACTCGCTACCGGTACGCTCCCAGGAGCGCCAAGTTACCATTGGCCGACACACAGGTTGTACTCCCATACCCTCATCCTATTCTGCTCTCCTCCGATGGCTACGCAGCCACCTCCATTAGTGAGCCGAACAGCTCAGGTTGGGTTCCCTGGAACCCATTCCTGTAACACATGCGTTGTAGGAGAAATAATATTCAAAGAATAAAACAATGATCTATCAGAATAGTCAACGAACAAGTGACAAGTTCAGATGTTTAACAGATCTCATGATCTTTATGAGACTGGACAGACATTAGAGGATCATTATAAATTATCTACACCCATGTAGCATGAGATTTAATCTACTACAAGCATGCCTAGAACCTGGCATAGGTGTAATATTCAAAGAATATATCCCTACAACAAGAAAATAGCACATAGATGACAGAATAAGAAGGAACATTGGGAAAGAAATGTGAATATCTCGGGAACCAGTAAACTTTTGACTGTAATATTTTTACCATCTAAAAGGACTGTTTCTTAACTTTATCCACGGTTTTGTTTCATTCTAAAAGCTTCAAACTGACAGAGATATTGCTTGTGGGCCATAGGGGAGGGTCATGGGGACCCGGGAGTCATCCCCTGACAACTTGGCACAGCGCTCCTGGCATAAGTCGCTGAGGCCGAAGCCCTCTGCCACGGAGACATTCCTTCATCTCATTCTGGTCTCTGACAGTTTGTTGGCATTGGTCACACTCTCCCCGGTGTTCAAAGCCTGGGATTTTCTTCCAGTATTCACCAATTTTGAGACAGCTGTGGGTCAGCTTCCAGAGGAAGTTCTGGATCTCAGGTGAGGTTTCCTTGCAGTTCTTTGCTATAGTTTCCCATATTTTGTCTTGGGTCGTTACTTAGGCTTGCCAGAGTCGATTGGATTCTGGTGATGTTATTGGCTGTTGTTGTTCTTTGATCGGGTATTTTGGCTAATCTGGATCTGCAGATTAGTCTGGTCGCTGTGGATTGGTTTAGGGCATGTAGGTGGGCTCCGCTTGGTATGTGGGGGGGGGAGGTTCTACAGGTGGGAGGTGTTCTGGGGCTAATTTGTCAGGGATCAGCCCCTGTCACAACTTCAACCCGCATGTGAGCCCGCAGGAAAAAATCACGTGGGTTAAGGCGAGCAACTCGCCTTAACCCATGTGACACCTTTTCCGAGTTGTGGGAACATGCTCGGCTTCTACCCGGAGTCACGTTATGAACTGTACAGTACACTTCCTTTTTATAGTAGCCAAGCGGGGAATAGGGAAACTTACCCTTCTTCTCAACTCAATCCCCGCTTAGGCAAGTTGTAGTTACCCTCTGTAATACATGACAACTCAATCCCCGCTTAGTCCCTTCAGTGAGTTTGAGGAGCTGAGGACAGGGTCTAGCGCCCAACCACCCGGAACACCCACACACCTAGGACTGAGGTCGGGCTGTCCCTGATCGAGGACCGAGCCCTGACATAATTGTGCCCCTATTGTGGTGAGGTTGTCTGCTTCCTCATTTCTGCAGATCCCAGTGTGGTGTCATATCCATACAATCCCGACCTCCGCTCCGGGCTCCTGGAACTCCGAACTCCGACTTCCGGAGCCCTACTTCCCTTCCATCACTTTCTCCTTGCCGACTCCCAAGAGGTTATCCCACCTCCGGCTCGGACACCACCTTCGGTCCGACTCCGGAACATTCCGGGTCCGACCCCAACCTCGACACCTTCCAGACGAGTACGCAAAACCTATGCTCCCAACTCCGGACCTCTGCTCCGGTATCCTGTTCACGTCTCGTCTCTGGAACCTCCGGTCTTAGCTCCGACCTCGGACTTTGACCCCACCTCCGCTTATACCCATTGTATTGGTTAGCTCATTCCATTTAATTACCTTTGCCAATATTCCGGAGTTTAACCTCCGAGTTCGGACTTTCCGGACTTACTCCGGACCTTGCAAACTATTGCATTGTCCATTTCAATTCCGCTATTCTCCCTCATTCCTATTTGGGCTGCTGCTTCCTTTCTATTCAGTCAGCTAGCCATTCCCGACTCCCATCCTCCTTCCTTCCTTCTTGGGCCTTGGCCCTTCATTCCTCCTTTGGGAAACACCATTGAGTCAAACACTTGACCCTCGGTGTTGTTCCCCTTTCCATCTCCCTTTGTCTCCTTTTGTCCTACCCTTGTTCCTTTTTGATTCCGGACCCCTCCTTATATACAATGTACCTAGTAACTTGTAACCTCAGTCCAAAATCGACATGAATTCCCCCCCAAGAGACTTTCCCTCTGCTAGATCCGAAATTAGGGACCCCTAGGACAACCAGCAATGGCACAGCGCTCCGCATGAGTCCGAGGTCCTTCCACGATAAGTCTCCGATTCCATTCCGGAGTCGTCCGAGTCCGCACATTCTAACATGTGGCCTTTAAGCCATTCAAATGAGGTGGGGGTGAGTCTACTTCTCAGGGTGCTTACAGTCAATTTAATCAAGTAGCTGTTCTTTGTGTAGGCATAGTCCGAGTCTTCGAGGGTTTCGAGGTGATTGCAGAGGGAGTTGATACACCATTTTGAGTCAGATTTGATATGGAGGTTGGATGATGGCAGTATGGAGGTGGCGGCGTGATGTATGGCGAGTATTTCAGCTATGTTATTGGATTGTGAGTAGCAGGGATTGACTCTTTTGCTGGTGTTCTGGGGATCGTTTGGGCCATACCATACTCCAAAGCCAGCTGTGGTGTATGTCTCACCATTTTGGGAGCAGGACCCATCTGTGAATGCCACTTCGTTGTGAGGCTGTTGTGGTCAGGGGGTGGGGTTATTCGGGGTAACTGGGGGCATTCTGCCAAATATTCTGTAGTGGTGGTTAAGCAGGGTGTGGAGCAGGGATGGGGAGAAGATTTTGATGTCTTTTGGGTCCCAATGGTGTATTGTTTTGCAATTTCTTCAAGGGGGCAGTCTGGTTGGGAGAGGAGGTGTGAGTCGCTGTATGTCAGGGACAGCTCCGAAAGCGGCAAGGTCCTGCGTGCGGGACTCGGTGGGACGGATAGTGGCTGTGCGTAGCGGCGATCCCGTCGCGGGGTGAGCGTCCCCGACCACTTAGGCTGAAGTGGGAAGTTGAGAAGAAGGCTGCTTCTTCTGTTCCCACCCAGGCGCTATTATATACATGCGGTCAGGGTCATGTGGAGGAGGCCACGTCATCTCCGCGCACAGCCGCACCTCCCCGGGTGTCTCCGTGGGAGATCCCGGAGGCAGCTGCTCGGTAGGCAGGAGTGTGTGCGGCGATCAGGGAAATGGGGTTAGGTATGTAGTGGTACATGGAGAAAAGGGAAATCGACTGTAGAATAGAAATAGAGAGAAAAGGGGAAAAGTGAGGAAGGAGGGACGGGGCTGATAGCAGGGGTTGTGGAGTAGGGCAGTACGGCGCGGGGTCAGGCAGGTGTGCCCTGACACTGTAGGGGTTATAGTGGTAGTCAAGGTTGGTGGTTATCTTTATCGCTCTTTGGTAACAGGCTTCTGGGTTTCTGCACCTGGCTTGTCTGTAGGTTGCACATGGGGGCAGGAACACTTTTTTTTTGTGGGGTTGTGGATTGGGTTTTCTTGGTGGCTGACTTGGGTGATTAGGTCACTGATACATGTACACCCATGAGTCGCTCTTAGGCAGGATGTAGTTTTTGAGTGGTCATTGATTCGAAGGTTGTCTCCTAGGCCAGGGTGGGCCCAGGCTGGTCGATTGTTGGGTTTTCTAGTCTGAGGTTATACTTGGTTCCGATGTTTAGGGTGTTACGGAGTTCAGCTGGGATTTTCCTGGAGTGGGACTGGGCGTTAAGGAAGGGTTTTTGGGTGAGGATGTCTGTGATGAAGGGGTATGCTGGGTCCTGGGGCAGTTGGCTTTTTGGGAGGGTGGCTATTAGGATTGCTTCAGTGGTGTCTGAGGCCAGGGGCTTATTGGGGGCTTTGTTGAGGATTTTTTGGAGTTTGATGAGGTGGATTGCCTCATTCCTATCTTGTAAGTTCAAGACATTTTTGCTGCCTTGGGTTTTTGGTTTGTTCAGTTGATTCATGCTGATTGGGGGGGGGGGGGGGGGGGGGGGGGGGGGGGGGGGGGGGGGGGGGGGGGCGGGGGGGGGGGGGGGGGGGGGGGGGGGGGGGGGGGGGGGGGGGGGCTTTTGGAGTTCCATATAAACTCTCATATTCTTTTGTTCAGGTGTTTTTCAACGTTTTTCAGCATGGGTGGGTTTTATTCCATTGGGTGAGTGATTTTTCTATGTTCGTTATGATTGAGGGCCAGGGGTCATTATGGTTGGGTTTGTTCCCGCATTGGGCCCTAGGTATCTCATTGTTTGTCCATCTTTTAGAATGGTTATTGACTCATCTATGCTTTCGTCACCACAGGGGTTAAGGGTTCTTTTGTTATGGACTCTTTCACGGAATTCTGGCAAGTTGATTGGGAGGATGACGGTTTTTTCTTGGTTGAACTTTGCACTGGATGTGATGCACCAGTGGTTTAGTGTTGAGAATAGGTCGTGTAGTCATCGTCTTTGGAGAGGAAGACAGCGGTGTCATCGGCAAAGAGGGATACAATTACTCTTTGTGAGAGGGAGGGGTATTGATCTCTAGGCCCTTAAGGGAGGGGGATTCTCTGAGGGTGATTGCTAGTGGTTTTATAGCGAAGTTAAAGAGGAGGCAGGATAGGGGGTTGCCTTGGTGGACCCTCTTGTTATCGGAATTATTTGCTGATTACGCTGTTGAGGATCACTTTTGTTTTAGCTTTGTTAATATAAGTTTGGGTGGGATTCCCATGGTTTCCATGACCTTCCAACGATAGTCATGTCGGATGTGATACGCTTTCTCCTGGTCAAGGGCAATAATCGCTCCATCCTGGCCAGTCAGTTTGCATAGGTCAGTCATGCAGTTGACGAGGTCGATCTGGTCAAAGATGCTGCGGTCTTTGATGAAGGCTGCTTGGCATTTATGGATAAGGAGGGGGCTATGGGGGATAGTTTATTCATGATGGCCATCATGATTATTTTGTATTCTGCATTTGGTACAGTTATGGGTCTATAGTTCTCAATTTATCTTTTGTCTTTTTTCTTATAGATGGGGCAGAGCCACCCCTCTGAGATGAGAGGGCACGTAGTGCCGTTCTTTTCAATGTCATTTGCTAGGTGAGTAAGGAGTTTTACCAATTAAAGCCTTGGTTTTCATTTTTATGTTTCTTCCATCTGGTGTTTAGGTTCTTGTATAGCTCAGTGGGTATGCCGTTAAGGCCTGGGGCTTTGCCATTGGTGACTGGTTTAGGGCCTTTTCTATATCTGCGAGGTTTAGTGGGGTGGCAAATCAGTGTGGGCTTCTGGTGGAACTAGGTTCCGGATTGCATTGAGGGAGTCTCTGCTTCTTGGTGGGCAGTTAGGTCTCGGTGTTGGACTGTGTGTAGTGGTTGGCTGCTATGTCTGACATCTCTTCTGAGTTGGAGGTGTAGGCTGGCAGGTTTGAGTCTGGTAGTCTCAGTTCAGGTATAGTATTGCGTGGTTTGTTTTCTTTCCCCCATTTGCACCAGTATTTATTGCTTGTTTTGCTGAGGAGTCTTTTGTTTGCTCCAGTGCATGCTTTTGATTTGGCTTGTTTGAGTTTTTCTATTTCATTTATTCTTTT